>NW_028092541.1:0-82674 GCF_014824575.4 Sturnira hondurensis | reverse complement strand
GTCTGGCAAAGGAAATAGACTTCCAGGAAATCCAGGAAGCTCAGAGAGTGCCAAAGAAGTTGGACCCAAGAAGGAACACACCAAGGCACATCATAATTACATTAGCCAAGACCAAAATGAAGGAGAGAATCCTAGAAGCATCAAGGGATAAGGGGACAGTCACCTACAAAGGAGTACCCATCAGACTGTCAGCGGATTTCTCAAAAGAGACCTTACAGGCAAGAAGGGGCTGGAAAGAAGTATACCAAGTCATGAAATCCAAAGACCTACAGCCAGGATTGCTTTATCCAGCAAAACTTTCATTTAGAATGGAAGGACAGATAAAGTGCTTCTCATATAAGGTCAAGTTCAAGGAGTTCATCATCACCAAGCCCTTATTATATGAAATGCTAAAGGGACTTATCTAAGAAAAAGAAGATGAAAAATATTAACAGTGAAATGACAGCAAACACACAGTTATTAACAACCACACCTAAAACAAAAGCAAACCAAGAGGACAGCTAGATCAGGAGTGGAACCATAGAAATGAAGAGCACATGGAGGGTTAGAAACAGGGGGGTGGAAGGGGGAGAAGGGGGGAGAAGGCACAGAAAATAGCATAGATGGTAGGAAGAAAATAGATAGGGGGGAGGGCAAGAATAGTGGGGGAAATATAGAATCTAAAGAACTTAAGACACGTGGTTATAAACTAAGGGGGGAAGAATGGTGGAGGAAGGAGTGTGCGGGTGGAGGGGAATGAGGGGGGGAATAGAACAACTATAATGGTATAATCAATAAAATATATTTAAAAAATTAAAATAATAAAAAATAAAAAGAGTAAAAAAAAGAATATATGAATGACTGAAGATTCTAGGTGCCCATTTAATTAATTTACTGTCCCCTCAAGCCTTAGACAAAGGGGAAGGACAACAACCAAGATTGTTAAAGTAGGTTTTACTAACTATAACTTAAAATAATTAACAAGGGCTAACACTATTGACTTTGAGTCGTTAAAGGTGTCATTTAAAATATAACACTAACCCTGGCTGGTGTAGCACAGTGGATTGAGCGCGGGCCTGCGAACCAGACAATCGCGGTTCGATTCCCAGTCAGGGCACATGCTTGGGTTGCAGGCCAGTTTCCGGCAGGGGTCAGTTCCCTGCAGGGGATGCACCAGAAACAACCATACATTGATGTTTCCTTCCTCTCTCCTTCCCTTCCCCTCTAAAGATAAATAAATAAAATATTAATAAATAAAATATAACACTATATTATAATTTTAAAGGTTAGAAAACTGAAATGTATGTATGCTTGTGATTTACAAGTGGTGACATCAAGAGTTAATGACATTGCCTTCAATTCTATGATAACAATGAGAATTTTGCTCCTTAGAGGAAAGTTTGAATGAAACACTAAAACAAACAAACAAACTAACAAAAACCCTGCGATCTAATAGCTGCATATTCTCCAATAAATATTTAACCCTTCAGGACCTCAATGTCTTCATCTCCAAAAAATTAACACTGGTATATAGGCTTGCTATGAAAGCTAAAACATACATATTTACATAATAAATATCTATATCTATCTATATATATATATAATAAGTAGGAATCATTCCTGCATACAATATACATGTATAAATACACTGTATCTGGTGAACAGTATGTATGTACATACACACATTTTGGCCTAATGTTGGTGATGCTGGTGATATGAATGCTTAGAATCAAGCCTCAATATGTGGAATTTTTAATAAGTTTCTCAGTTCTAATTAATTTTCACATATATTTTAAGTCCTTGGGAATAGCCATGCGTTACCTAAGACTAAAAAAAAATTACAGTGTAGAGTGAGGAAATTACAAGTATTATGTAAGCTTCATAATTGTGGGACATATTAATTTATGCATGTTCATAACTCTGAGTTATATTTTTGAGTCATAATTTAAAAATCTTACTAGCTTATATATTTATTGTCTTTAGACTACATTTTAAACAATTACTAGAGGCCATGGCTGGTGTAGCTCAGTGGATTGAGCACTGGCCTGTGAATCAGAGGATCGTGGTTCAACTCCCAGTCAGGGCACATGCCTGGGTTGCACGCTGGTTCCCAGCAGGGGACCCATGAGAGGCAACCATACATTGATATTCTCTCCCTCTCTCCTTCCCTTCCCCTATAAAGATAAATAAATAAAATCTTTAAAAAAAAAAAAACTACTAGAGGAAAAAAGAGACAGATGAGACCATCATTTGCTGATTCAAAATGGTACAAATAGGTGACAACTAGTATTTATAAAGAATCTACTTTGTGTCAATTTCCAGGCATATATGTACATAAAATATTTAATATATAACTTACAAAATAGACAATTTGTAGTATATACATATAATTTCACTCCCATATCTTCCCTACTAATTTCTTAGAAAAAAGAAAGTAAGCCTTGACTGGCATGGCTCAGTTGTTTGGGCATCATTCTGCAAAGCAAATGGTCATGGGTTTGATTTCCGGTCACATGCCTGGGTTGCAGTTTCAGTGCCTGTTTAGGGTGTGTACAAGGTGCAACTGATTAATGTTTCTCTCCCACATCGATGTTTCTCTCCCTCTATTTCCTTTGCATACCTTCTCTCTAGAAATAAATAAACAAATAGAATATTTAAAAGAAAGAGTATGTGAAGATAAATAATATCAAAGTAGTCAAAGAACATTTTTTAAGTTTAGATAGAAAATTGATAATACTAAAATGATAAAAGGTATATTCAGATTTCACAAAACAATGTTACTAAAATTTTAAGGACAGATCAAATATAATGTCCAGATGTACACAGATCAATTTTGTATTTTAAGTTATCAAAGTGCTTGCCTAAATCTGCATAGCATCTGAGAGATGGTAGTGGTTCTGAATCTATACTCCTCAGTACTCAGTCTATTTCTAAAAACTTTTTATAATAGTGGTTTGTACCTTTAAACTTTAGGAAATAAATGTCTACATTCTTTTCTTTTACTGTTTTATTTATTTATTTGTTTATTTATTAAAGACTTTATTTACTGTTAGACAAAGATGAAAGGAGAAATGATGTTTCAAAGATGAAACATCAATGTGTGGTTGCATGTCACGTGCCCCCTACTGGGGACCTGACCCTGTGACCGAGGTATCTGTCCTGACTGGAGATTGAACTGGTGACCCTTTGGTCTACAGTCCAGCACTCAATTCACTGAGCCACACCAACAAGGACCTCTTTATTTATTTTTATTGATTTAATCTTTGCTTTATTTTTGCCATTACCATTTAGTCCCCTTCTGACCCCTCCCCTCAGCCATCACCACACTGTTTTCCATATCCATGATGTGTTTCTCCATGTTTCTCAATCCCTCCATCCCCTCACTTCCCTCCTCCATGCACAGTTTACATAAAATATTATCCTATATTCTTTTCAGGTGCACAGCATAGTGGTTAAATAATTACATGCTTTACAAAGTGATTCCCCCCAATATGTCAAGTATTCACCTGGAGCCATATTTAGTTATTGCAATATTATTGACTATTTTCCTTACAGAAATATATAATATTCTCTTAGATTATCACTATCTCTGCCAGGCATAAATGATACTACATCTTTTTAAATTTATTTTAGAGCTTACTTTTATTCTGTACATTTACTTTTCCCAGATGAGTACTCATGCCATAAACATAGTTTGAAAAATGTTTGTTTCCATATACTGATATACTCCATAGTTTGAGAGTATCCTCCATAGCCAGAAATCTCCCATTTACTTTGAAGGGACTAGTTCATTGGAGCATAAAAACAAAGAGAACACAAGAGTTAATAGGAGCATCTGGCATTTGAAAGAAGAAAATTCACATAACAAGAGAGAAAATCCATTGGTTTTACCAAAGTGTTCCTCTTTATTTCTGATATCACAAGGGTATATAAATCCTCTGCTTCCTCTACACCTTTTCTGAAGTAATTGGGGGAATAAAAAAAAAGTATTGCTTAAATTATTATACTAATTGTATGGTTTGAATTATTTTAATAGTTTAAATTTCTGCATTAGAATAAAACATTTTTCATGCCCATGTATGAGAGTTAAGGCAAAAAAGATACTTAAGGTATTATATTTCTATGTAAGGATCTAGTATATTAATAATGACTATAGAATAGTATATTATGCTATCCACAAAAATAATAATTACTGTTTCTTGGTATTTTCCCACAAATATGACATTAGAGTAATGGGCATGTGCCTTGACATTCTAAATGCCAGAAAACTGGACATACCCAAGGACACTGACATATGTGACTTGAAGGCATTGGGAAATTATAATAGTTAGCAAACTACAAATTTTGGGAAAATATTTTTACTATAATGATCAATAATTAAGACAATTGTTTTGTTCCTAAGAATATTTAAATCCATTTATCTTATGTGCCATTAAAACTTTCTATATTTAATATATAAATTACAAAGATGAAAATGACAACTTCCCAGAAACAAAACCCATAATGAATTACATGACCCAGATTTTACCATTATTAAAGTCTAGGCATATCTGCTTCTATTTAATTGCTTTGTTCTGTTTTTGTAAACTTCTTGTTTTTATCTAAAAGTACACATTATACACACAACTTAAATTTAGAAGAGTAATCAAACTGAAGGAAATACTGGATTTTTTAAAATACAATATATACCTAGATGTACTACCATGTTTACTGAAATAATAAATCCCTCAGGCTTGTGCGAACTCATCTCAAAGCCCTTTGATGGACGGAGATAAAGTTCCAAACCTAATCCTGCTCATCCCATCTATTTGCTAGAAAATCTATTTTTTATGGTGTGCCGATTGCAGAGTTTTTGTATTATATGGTGGCCCTTTCAATAATGGACTTTGCTGGTGAATACATTTGCTGACAATAAAAATTTTCTGGCAAAGGAGAAATTCTGTAAATTCTGTGAAACCCACTTCATCACATTTTTATAAGACTTTCTTCTCAGATTCTTGACAAGTTTTTTATTTGATCTTCTAACTTTCCTATATTCCAAAAGATCCAAGATTTTTATTTTTCCTATTGTTTTATTTTATTGACATAAAAATAGCAATGCTTGTTTAGATATGAGAAACACAGTTGTACTTTTTTCTATTTCAGCTGAAATTTAAAAAATATTCACTGTGTAAATGTCCCATAGTTGTTTTATCCACTCCATTTATGGACACTTGGACAGCTTCCATATCTAGGTGATAGTAAATAATGCTGCAATAAACATAGGGGTGCTTAGGTTCTTTCAAATTAGGGCTTGGGGTTCCTTCAAATATATTCCCAGAAGTGGGATCACTGGGTCATGAGGCAGCTCTATTTTGAATTTTTTTAAGCATCTTCATACTGCTTTCCACAGTGACTACACCAGTCTGCATTCTCACAAACAGTGCAAAGGGGTTCCCCTTTCTCTACATGTTCACCAGCAATTGTTGTTTTTTGATTTGTTGATGATAGCCATTCTGACCGGTGTGAGATGTAGATGAGCGAATACAAACAACTATGGGACATTTACTCAATGGGAATTACTCAGCTGTAAAAGAAGAAGAAAATTTTACCCTTCGCAACAGCATGGATGAACCTGGAGATCATTATGCTTAGTGAAATAGGCCATAAAGAGAAAGACAAGTACCATATGATTTCACTCATGTGTAGAATCTAACAAACAAACTGAACTAACCAGGAAAACCGTGGCAGACTTGTAGATGGAGAACAGATGACAGCTGGTTGTGGGGAGGTTAGGTGCTGGAATGGTTGAGCAAAAAGGAAAAAGGACTCATGGACACAGACCACAGTGTGGTGATTGCTGGGAGGAAAGAGGTATAAGGGGACTAAATGGTAATAGAAATAATGTAATATAGACTATATATTAAAAATAAAATTATTACAAAATAAAAAGTAAAAAATATATCCAAAAAACGACCAAGAGATTTTCCTGTATCCCTTTTCTACCTCTCTTGTTGCCTTTTCACTTTGTTTCTATTCCTTTTTTTACAAGGTCCTTTTGAAATAATAGTTTTCACATAATGAAACAATTTCTCATAGCTCAACTGACAATTCTCTAAGTGCTTAGTGTTTTTAGAATACAGCCTGGAGATTATTAAACTAACAAATAAAGCATTTTAAGATATCCCATAACTGATTCTGGCACAAACCCAGCATCAGTTGCAGTTTCTGGCCAGACTGACTCTTTCTGAAGAACAGATATGAATTGCTCAAAACAGAAGGAAATTGCGAATGTAGTTTATTTTGTGTGTATTGTTTTTTACTCATTCATTAGTGGCATGAATTGAGATCCTTTCAACACAATTTCAAAATTAATAACTCTTAGCTGGTACTAGTGCTTAGCTTAGACACCTAGATTAAGCAGTTTTTTTCCTCTTTGTGAAAACTGCCATTGTAAGCTCTTTGTAAACAGAAGAGAAAACCCTAACCAACTGTGTGAAAAGCATTTCAAAATTCAAATTCTAGCATTCGAATCTCAAGACTGTCCATTGTATATATTACTGCAAAGAAATACAAAAAAATATTTTAAGTGTTTTATATCCATTTTCAAATTGATGACTTGGATTGTTTCTTTTTAATTACCTTCTTCAGAGTTTTATGAAAATTATACTTTAGCCTTCAGCTAAAGGAAATGTGAAAAAATTGAAAAGCCCCAACTTTACCTATTTTATTTAAATCTACCCTTTTAAAGTAGTAGCTCAAATATTACAAGTCTGGTGTTTCCTGAAATCTCCAAAAAGCAAACTAATCCTTCTTTTGGCCTCCGACCACACTTGCCTAATGTTCCATTCTAGTGACCATCAAATTCAATTATAATAATCTGGAGTATATTATTTTAAGCGTGTCTCAATCATTCTAATTATACATTTCATGCTTTTCATGAAATCCTCAAAACTGAGAAAGATAAATCTGTTAGGAAAATGAAACAAAGAATTGGCATTATTACTAATAAGGAAAATAAAAGTTGTTTAATGATCATCGTGAGGATTAATCCTAACACGTATCCTATTTCCTAACAACTCTCCCATGATACAGATACCATTATCACCTCAGCTATTTATGAGGAAGCTGAGCTAGAGAGTGCCACCGATGCCACAGCACAAGGCCGTGTACCTAGTGAATTATGAAGCTAGAATTCAAAGTCAGAAAAGCTTAACTCTAAAACCAGATTGTCTTTTTCAAATGTCTTGTTAGGAAGTGCTGGAGTTGACACTAGAAGTATGTTTAATTAATGGGAAAATGTGTTACAGAAAATTAAAGTTTTTTAACCTTCTAGTTGATACATTAAAATGTATGTAATATACATTATTCATACATATTCATAGATGCATATATACATGTATATATACCAGTTTTATATACATACATATATATCCACCTACAAAGAAAAATTATTTTCTAAAAAATTGTTTTGTATATAGCTTAGAAAATTAAGAAGGAGGAAAGACCTAATTGAAAATAACTTAAAAGATTAATATTTAGGGAAAAATGCACCAAGTGTGCAACTTCTGTACAAAGAAAACAAAGAAATATTAATAGCCCACATAAAAAATAGATTGATTAAGTACAATGCTAGTAGTTGGTTTGGATAGAATGTTCAATGATTTGAAAAGTCTCTAAATTAATTATGACTCACTTTTTTGTTTATCTAACCAGCAATTCATTTACCTTTGTCATCCTTGAATATAGAAATCCAAATAAGCATATGAAAAAAATCAATGAGATACATCAAATGTAATCATAGAAATGCAAATTTAAACAATGATGAGGTATCAATAAACTTCTATTGGAATGGCTAAAAATTCAGAACACTGATAATACCAACTCCTAGCAATCATGTGGAACAATGAAAACTTATTCACTGCTGGTGGAAATGGAAAATGGTACGACCATTTTGAAAGACAGTTTGATAGTTTCTTAAAAAAACTTAATACATGAAATATCAGATTTTCCTGCCAGTGTTCTCCTCTAGGACTTTAACAGTGTCATGGCTTATATTTAAGTTTTTTATCCACCTTGAATTTATTTTGGTGTATGGTGTAAGTTGGTGCTCAAGTTTCATTTTTTTTGCATGTAGCTGTCCAGTTCTCCCAGCACCATTTATTGAAGGGGCTATTTTTACTCCATTTTATGTTACTGCCCCCTTTGTCCAATATTAATTGGCTGTAGAGACTTGGGTTTATTTCTGGGCTCTCTGTTCTGTTCCATTGGTCTATGTGCCTGTTTTTATGCCAGTACCAGGCTATTTTGATTACAGTGGCCTTGTAATACAGTTTGGTGTCAGGTATTGTGATCCCTCCTACCTTGATCTTCTTTCTCAAAATTGCAGCTGCTATTCCAGGTCATTTTTGGTTCCATATAAATTTTTGAAGTGTTTGTTCTATGTCTGTGAAATATGCCCTTGGTCCTTTAACAGGTATTGCATTGAATCTGTAAATAGCTTTGGGTAGTATGAACATTGTGATGATGTTATTTCTTCTGATCCATTAACACAGTATACGTTTCCATTTGTTTGTGTCTTTCTTGATTTCTTTCTTCAGTGTTGTATAGTTTTCTGCATACAGGTCTTTTACCTCCTTGGTTAGGTGTATTCCTAGGTACTTTATTTTTCTTTTTGCTGTATGAACTGAAATAAGCCAGGTGGTGAAAGACAAATACCATATGATCTCACCTTTAACAGAAACCTAAACAACAAAACAAACAAGCAAGCAAAATATAATCAAAGACACTGATAAAGAGAACAGGCTGACAGTGACCAGAGGGGAGAGGGGAGGGAATTTCAGGGGAAAAGGGGAAGGCTTTACAGGAACTAGTATAAAGAAAACATGGACAAAAACTAAGGAGGGTGGAAATGGGAGGGAGGTGGGGAGCACTGGGAGTGGGTGGGCTGGGATGGGAGTAAAAGAAAACTGTACTTGAACAAAAATTAAATAAATAAAAAAACTAAATACATTCTTACCACAAAATATAGCCATCCTGCTTCTTGGTATTAACCCAAGGAGTTGAAAACTTACACAAAAATCAGTACAAATATTTGAAGTAGCTTTTCATAATTGCCAAACTTGGATGCAATCAAGATGTCTTTCAGTAAATGAATGGATAAATAAAATGTGGTACGTTTAGGCAATGGAATACTATTCACTGCTAAAAAGAAATAAATTCTTAAGTCATGAAAAGATATAGAGAAACCTTAAATGAATATTACCAAGTGAAAGAAACCAATCTGGAGGGGAGAGAAAAGATGGTGGCTAGGTAAGAGGAAGCAGATTCCACTTCCCCCTACACACGAAAGGAAAATCCTGGCCGATCTATGGAGGAACAGAGCAGAGAGCCACCAGTGCCACAGCGTTTATGAAAATGGGAAACCAAAAATTGTAGTGGACATTCACAAACCAGACGGCAAGGAGAGTGATTCAGGACAGTAAGGTCCCAGGCTTTAGCACAGGACCAGGGAAGCTGCAGCTCCAGGCCCAACCCTTGCTGGGTCTTCCACGGGGCCCTTGGAAAAGAGCTGGGTAAACCACTCCCTGCCCAGCCAAACAGGGTTTGAGCAGCACCAGGAGAGACCTGGTTGCTTGAAGTCACAGAGAGGAGAGTAAGGATGAAGTTGCAAACATATGGGGGCTGTGAGCACCCAGGCATAGCTCTGGGAAGAATGTGAGCCTGAGCCCTTGAGCCTGAGCCATGTGGCCTGGTGCACATGTCCACAATCCCAGGAGAGATAGAGCTTTGTGGAATGTCTGGAACCCATACCCATAAACTCAGAGAGACTGTGTGTGCCTCAGAAGACCTGGAGCTTGCACACAGGGCCCTGCAGAGGGGCACTAAGCTAGGTTTGGAAAGAGTGTGCAACCAGCCATAGGGAAAGTGTGCTCAAGAATGACTGAGTGCTGACCAGGAAGAAAGAAAAACAAACCAGTCACACCTCAGCCTGCTGCAGCCAGCAAGAAAACAAGTTTCGCCAATTTGAAACCAGGAATAGTTTTTTTTTTGTTTTGCTTTGTTTTGTTTTGTTTTTTGTTTGTTTGATTTTTTTAAAGTAACTTTTTATTTCTTAATTTTCATTATTTTTTGCCCTGGCTGGTGTAGCTCAGTGGATTGAGCACGGGCCTGTGAACCACATGATTGCGGTTCGATTCCCAGTCAGGGCACATGCCTGGGTTGCAGGCCAGTTCCCAGCAGGGGACTCACAAGATGCAACCATACATTGATATTTCTCTCCTTCCCTTCCCTTCTAAAGATAAATAAACTAAATTAAAATATTTTTTCATTATTTTTATCTCTCTCAATTTTTTTTGCTTCTTCATTTCCAATTTTATCTCTTAATCATTCCTTACTCCACTTTTTTTTGAAATACCCAAAAGTGAGACAAAAAAGCCTGAATCTGTGAAAAAACCACAGATGCACCCAAAGAGAGGAAATCCCTACAGCTGAGGTGAGAGAGAAATTTCACTTTGTTATTACAGAGAACCTGCAAGTTATTGCATATTAGTATTATTATTACTTTTCATTATTATTACATCGTTTATTTGAATAATATTTTTATATTCCTCTTTTTTCTGTTTAGTGTCCTTTGCTTGACTGGTTATATTGTATCGTTTGACAGATTTCCCCTGTTTTCTTTTTCACATTGTATTGTTAATTTACTGTCCTTCACTTCACCTGTGTTCCATTAGTACACTACTCAAGGTCCTATACTCCCTATTCTTGTTACCTAGACCTCATAGATTCTGTCATATGATTGTTACTCTAATATTATTTTCAATAATAGCTGTTCCCTACTATTGTAAATACTACACAACACCCCTCCCAGATCTTAGCCAACTTCACAGTCTCCTACACTCTATTACTGTAGTTGTTACCTCTATTCTCTCACACACTATACCTATTTACTATTCTTTACTCTAACATTACTTCAGAATCTGACCGCCCACAACCTCACTGCTTTCTGGATCCAACTCACAATCCTGCCCTCCCCAACAAGAGTCCTACTTCTTTCCATCCTTTCTAACAGATGGCCAGTTGGGCAGAAGATTACGGTTAACNGACGAGTTTTTTTTTTTTTTTTTTGCTTTGTTTTGCTTTGTTTTTTGTTTGTTTGATTTTTTTAAGTAACTTTTTATTTCTTAATTTTCATTGTTTTTTGCCCTGGCTGGTGTAGCTCAGTGGATTGAGCACGGGCCTGTGAACCACACGATTCCGGTTCAATTCCCAGTCAGGGCACATGCCTGGGTTGCAGGCCAGTTCCCAGCAGGGGACTCACAAGATGCAACCATACATTGATATTTCTCTCCTTCCCTTCCCTTCTAAAGATAAATAAACTAAATTAAAATATTTTTTCATTATTTTTATCTCTCTCAATTTTTTTTGCTTCTTCCTTTCCAATTTTATCTCTTAATCATTCCTTACTCCACTTTTTTTTGAAATACCCAAAAGTGAGACAAAAAAGCCTGAATCTGTGAAAAGACCACAGATGCACCCAAAGAGAGGAAATCCCTACTGCTGAGGTGAGAGAGAAATTTCACTTTGTTATTACAGAGAACCTGCAAGTTATTGCATATTAGTATTATTATTACTTTTCATTATTCTTACATCTTTTATTTGAATAATATTTTTATATTCCTCTTTTTTCTGTTTAGTGTCCTTTGCTTGACTGGTTATATTGTATCGTTTGACAGATTTCCCGTTTTCTCTTTCACATTGTATTGTTAATTTACTGTCCTTCACTTCACCTGTGTTCCATTAGTACACTACTCAAGGTCCTATACTCCCTATTCTTGTTACCTAGACCTCATAGATTCTGTCATATGATTGTTACTCTAATATTATTTTCAATAATAGCTGTTCCCTACTATTGTAAATACTACACAACACCCCTCCCAGATCTTAGCCAACTTCACAGTCTCCTACACTCTATTACTGTAGTTGTTACCTCTATTCTCTCACACACTATACCTATTTACTATTCTTTACTCTAACATTACTTCAGAATCTGACCGCCCACAACCTCACTGCTTTCTAGATCCAACTCACAATCCTGCCCTCCCCAACAAGAGTCCTACTTCTTTCCATCCTTTCTAACAGATGGCCAGTTGGGCAGAAGATTACGGTTAACACTATATATAACCAAAGGATCTCCTATCTCTTCTCTAGTGGCTGCTACTGTAAATATCACAGAATACTGTAAATAGCATGGAATACAGCATAGGACACTGCACCACTGAGTCTCACAGGTATTCTACCACAGAAGTTCACAGCATAAACCCAGGGAGCCAAAACAGATCAATTTAAGAAGCTGAGGCTAACAAGAGTCTCACAAACAATGGGAAGACAAAGAAACAATCTCCAAATGAAAGGAAAGGAGGAAGCCTCAGAAAGAATGCTAAATAAAATAGAGGCAACTCAACTATCAGATATTGAGTACAAAGCAATGGTCATCAGGAAGCTCAATGAGGTCACAGCAAACCAGAAACTACAGGGAACTACAATGAACTCACTGAGAACTACATCAACATGAAAAAGAAAATAGAAACTATCAACAAGGGCCAAGAGGAAATAAAGAATACAATATCTGAACTGAAGAACACAGTAGAAGGAATCAAAAGCAGGATTGATAAAGCAGAAGATCGGATCAGTGAGCTAGAACACAAGGTCAAAAAAAAAACAGAAAGAGCAAGAAGAGGAAAAGAGGCTCAGAAAGAATGAAGAGGAATTAAGAGAAATACAAAACAATATAAAATGTAAATAATAAGTATATCAGGAGAAGAAGAGCAAGGGATAGAAAACCTTTTTCAAATAGTAATAATGGAAAACATCCCTAATTTGATGAGAGAAAAATTCACACAAATCCAGGAAACACAGAGAGTCTCAATCAAGAGGAACCCAAAGAGGCCCACTTCAAGATACACCATAACTAACATGGCAAAATTCCAAGACAGAGAGTAAATCTTACAGGCAGCAAGGGAGAAACAGGAACTGACATACAAGGGAGCCCCGATAATGTTAGCAGCTGACTTCTCAATGGAAATGCTCCAAGCCAGAAGAAAATGGCAAGAAATATTCCAAGTAATGAGAACCAGACGTCTGTAACCAAGGCTACTTGCCCCAGAAGTGCTCTCAATCAAGATAGAAGGCCAAATAAGGAGCATTCCAGACAAAAGAAGTCTAAAAGAATATAACTCCACCAAACCAGCTCTGCAAGAGATGCTGAAGGGACTGCTTTAATAAAAGGAGGAAAAGAGAGAGACAGAGAGGAACACAGGTACAAATATGGCAATGAATAAGTACCTATCAATAATGACTTTAAATGTAAATGGATTAAATGCTCCAGTCAAAGGACATAGAATAGCTGAATGGATCAGAAAGCATGACCCACACATATGCTGCTTATAAGAGACCCACCTCAGGACAAAAGACCTACACAGATTGAAAGTAAAGGTCTGAAAACAAACTTTCCAAGCAAAAAGACAGAAAAAAAAAGCCAGGGTAGGAATACTTATATCAGACTAAATAGACTTCAAAAGAAGGGCCATGAAGAGAGACCTAGAAGGTCACTTCATAATATTCAAGGAAAGAACCCACCAAGAAGACATAAACATTGTAAATATATATGGACCCAATATAAGAGCACCCAAATACATAAAGAAAAATCTTAGAGGACTTCAAAAAAGATATTGACAGCAACACAATAATAGGGGAGATTTTAACACCCCACTGTCCAAAATAGACATATCTTCCAAACAAAATATCAACAAAGATATTGTGGCATTAAACAATGCCCTAGATAAAATGGACTTAACTAATATATATAGAGCCCTTCATCCAAAAGAAGCCAAATACACATTCTTTTCAAATACAAATGGAACAGTTTCAAAAATAGACCACATGAGAGTACACAAAACAAGCCTCCACAAATTCAAGAAAATTGAAATCTTCCCATGCATTTTCTTCAACCACAAGGGACTGAAACTAGAAACCAACCCCAAGGGGGAAAAAACCCATAACCACTTAAAATCATGGAGATTGAATAGTATGCTATTAAATAACAAATGGGTCAAGAATGAAATTAGGGAAGAAATCAAAAAAGTTTCTGGAAACAAATGAAAATGAACTCACAACAACTCAAAACTTATGGGACACAGCAAAGGCAGCCCTGAGAGGGAAATACAGGTATACCAGGTATAGCAATAATGGCCTAACTAAAAAAGATAGAAACATTTCAAACAAACAACCTAACCCTATGCCTACAAGAAATCAGGGAACAAAAACAAAGACAGCCCAGAGCTAGTAGAATAAAGGAAATAACCAAGGTCAGAGCAGAATTAAATGACATAGAGACTAAAAGCACAATTGTAAAGATCAATGAATCCAAGATCTTGTTCTTTGAAAAGATAAACAAAATCAACAAGTCTTTAAGCAGGCCATCAAGAAAAAAAGACAGAGGAACCAAGTAAACAAAACCAGGAATGAAAGAGAAGAGATTACAATGGACACCACAGAAATCCAAAAGATTGTAAGAAATTACTATGAAGAAACATATGCCAAGAAATTTGAAAACCTAGGTGAAATGGACAAATTTCTAGAATAATAGAATCTTCCAAAACTGAATGAAGAAGAAAAAGAAAGTCTGAACAGACCAATAACAGCAAAGAAATTGAAACAGTAATCAAAAAACTCCCGCCCTCACAAAAGCTGTGGACTGGATGTTTTCACAGGAGAATTCTACAAAACATTTAAGGAAGAGCTAACCCTTATGCTTCACAGACTATCTGGAAAAATTTAAAATGATGAAAGACTCCCAAACTCTTTTTATGAAGCCAACGCCAATCCTAATCCCAAAACCAGGTGAAGACACAACAAAGAAAGAAAACTTCAAGCCAAAGTCACAGACGGACATAGACACTAAAATCTTCAACCAAATATTGGCAAACTGCTTCCATCAATACATTAAAAAGATCATACACCATGACCAACTGGTATTCTTTCCAGGGATGCAAGATGGTTCAAAATTTGCAAGTCAGTAAATGTAATACACCGCATAAACAAAAGCAATGACAAAAAACACATGGTCATATCAATAGATGTGGAAAAGTCACTTGATAAGGTACAGCCCCTATTTATCATAAAAACACTCAGCAAAGTGGGAATAGAAGCATTCCTCAACATAATAAAGGCCATATATGAGAGACCTACAGACAACATCACACTCAATGGGCAAAAACTAAAAGCTTTTCCACTAAGATCAGGAACAAGACAAGGTTGTCCGCTTTCACCACTTCTATTCAATATAGTATTGGAAGACTTAGCCACAGCAATCAGACACGAAATGGAAATAAAAGGAATCCAAATCGGAAATGAGGGCACAAAACTGATATTGTTTGCAGATTGCATGATAGTGTACATGGAAAATCCTATAAATTCCACCCCAAAATTGCTCGACCTAATAAATGAATTTGGCAAAACAGTAAAATACAAAGTCAATATCCAGAAATCAAAGGCATTTTTTATACCAACAATGAAACAACAGAAGCATAAATCAAGAAAAAGTCCCATTTGATATAGCAAAAAGAAAAATAAAATATCTAGAAATAAACTAACCAAGGAGGTAAAAGACCTGTATGCAGAAAACTACACAACACTGAAGAAAGAAATCAAGGAAGACACAAACAACTGGAAACATACAGCATGTTCATGGATCCGAAGAATTAACATTATCACAATGTCCTTACTACCTAAAGTGATTTACAGATTCAATGCAAGACTTATTAAAGTACCGATGGCATATTTCACAGACATAGAATAAAGATTTCAAAATTTCATATGGAACCATAAATGACTCCAAATAGCAACTGCAATTTTGAGAAAGAAGAGCAAAGTAAGAAGGATCATAATACCTAATACCAAGCTGTATTACAAGGCCACTGTGATCAAACAGGCTGTTACTGGCATAAAACCAGGCACATAAACCAGTGGAACAGAACAGAGAGCCCAGAAATAAATCCAAGTCTCTATGGGCATTTAATATTGGACAAAGGGGGTAGTAACATAAAGTGGAGTAAAAATAGCCTCTTTAACAAATGGTATTGGGAGAACTGGACAACTATGTCCAAAAAAAAAAGAAAAGAAAATTTGTGTACCAACTTATACCATATACCAAAATAAGTTCAAGGTGAATAAAAAACTTAAATGTAAGCCATAACACCATTAAAGTCCTAGAGGAGAACATAGGAAGGAAAATCTTAGATATTTCACACAGCAACATGTTTACTGATATGTCTCCTAGAGACATAAGGGACATAGGGGAAAGAAAAAAACAAATGGGATCTCATAGAAATTAAAAGCTTGTGCATAGCTAAAGAAATCAACATTAAAATAAAAAGAGAACAAACTGTTTGGGAAAACATATTTTCTCATGATACCTCAGACAAGGGTTTAATCTCCAAAATATATAAAAAACTTATATGACTCCACTCTAAGAAGATAAGCAACGCAACTTAAAAAGTGGGCAAAGGACCTGAACAAACATTTCTCCAAGGAGGACATACAGAGGATCCAGAGACACATGAAAAGATGCTCAATATCGCTAGCTATCAGAGCAAATTAAAACCACAATGAGATACCACTCCACACTGATCATAATGGCCATAATAAACAAAGCAACAAACAAGTGTTGGACAGGTTGTGGAGAAAAAGGAAATCTAGCATACTCTTGGTGGGAATGCAAACTGGTACAACCACTATGGAAAACAGTATGGAATTTTCTAAGAAAACTAAAAATAGTTTTCAAATAGTCAAATAGCTTTTTGACTCGGGTATTCCACTGCTAGGATTATATCCTAAGAACCCTGAAACACCAATCTAAAAGAGTCTATGTGCCCCAATCTTCATAGCAACAGAATTTATAATAGCCAAGTACTGGAAGCAACTTAGGTGCCCATCAGTAAATGAATAGATAAAAATACTATGGTACATTTACACAATGGAATTCTATGCAGTGGAAAGAAAGTAGGAGCTCCTACCCTTTGCAGCAGCATGGATGGAAATGAAAAGCATTATGCTAAGTGAAATAAGCCAGGTGGTAAAAAACAAATACCATATGATCTCACCTTTCACTGGAACTGAAACAACAAAACAAACAAAGAAGCAAAATATAACCAAAGATACTGAAATAGAGAACAGGCTGACAGTGTCCAGAGCAGGGAGCAGAGGGAATTTCAGGGGGGAAAGGAGTGGGGGTGGGGTTTACAGGAACAAGTATAAAAGACCCATGGACAAAAACTAGGAGGGTGGAATAGGGACATAGGTTGTAAGGGATAGGTGGATGGGCTTGGATGGGAGTGAAACACAGAAAACTGTACTTAAGCAACAATTAATTTTTTGACTAAAAAAGTAAAACATTTAAAAAAACAATCTGGAAAGGCTTCATTCTATGTCCTTCCAACTATATGACATTCTAGAAAAGGCAAGACTATTTTTTTTAAAAAAAAGCTATTGCCAGTGTTAGTGGGGAGGCAAGGAGGCAAAGAGGTGGAGCAAAAAGGATTTTTGGAGCAATGAAAATACTCTATGTGCTACATGTCATAAATATCTCTCCAATCCTGTAGAATATATAAGAGCAAGAGTGAACTCTAATACACATTGTTAAACTTTGGATAACTATGATGCGTCAATATAGGTTCATTGATTATAATAAATGTTCCACTGAGGTGTGCAATGTTGAAAATGGTGGAGGCAGTGCATGTGCAGGGGTCAGGAGGAAATGGGAAATGTCTGTAACTTCCCTTCAGTTTTGCTATGGACCTCAAACTGCTCATAAACTAAAGACTCAAAACAAAGATAAATAAATAAATAAATTATTTTCCCTGTGGGCATTCAGCTGCCTTGTGTTAAATTTAGTGAAAGCTGAGACCTGACCTTTTATTTTAGAGGTGAATTTTATTAGTCCACTTGTAGACTTCTCTAAAATCAGGTGATATCTGCTGAAAAGCTCCTGAAAATTTTTCTTTGCCCCAAATCCACAGGAAAAACATTCTCTTTTTTTGACCATAGACTTTGTGTGTGCTTGGAGATGACAGAACTTCCACGTGACTGTCATGGACAAGCCTGATATTAAGGTCAACACAGCAACAATAGTAATACAGAACAAAGGGAGAAGCTGGCTTTAAACTGACTTCACTACTCCATCACCACCATGTCTAAGGATGTCTTGGTATATGAGCTAATAAATCCCTCTTTTTAAATAATATTTTACATTGGGTATCCAATCAATAACAGCTAAAGCAGAAAGTATTGTGATACATCAAGTATTGCATATATTATCTTGTCAAAATAATGTAAGGGCTCTGGCTGGCGTAGCTCAGTGGATTGAGCACCTGCCTGTGAACCAAAGGGTTGCACTTCAATCCAAGTCAGGGCACATGCCTGGGATGTGGGCCAGGTCAGGCTCAGAGTAGGTGGTGCATGAAAGGCAAGTACACACTGATGTTTCTCTCCCTCTCTTTCTCCTTCCATTCTCCTCTCTCTAAAAATAAATAAATAATATATAAGGTCTGCTTAGAAATATCCAGCCATGTAATATGAAAAATAGAGATATTTATAGAAGAAGATATAAGACACAAGAAACACTGTACATAGGACAATAATGCCTCAGTGCCCTTCAAAGTAGGTACTTTGGGACCGCACACAGTTCTCACAATTACCATCAGCTGCCCTATCATATTTTTTGAATCTCCTCAACAGTCTGAAATCTCTCCCCTTTCAAAGGTGATTTTAGTTTTGGGAAAACCCAGAAGTCACAGGGTATCAAATCCAGCCTGTGGGGGGTTGAGTCCCCTGGGTGATTTGACATTTTCCAGTGAAAGTCTGCATGAGGTATGACGCATCAGCAGGCGTGTTGTTGTGATGAAGCTGACAGTCATGAGTTGCCTATAGCTTCAGATTTCCGAATTATCCAAATAGTTTCTGTGGAGTAATGTTCAATCTTAATGCAAATTTGATGCAGATTCATTGCTCTACTCACTCAGTCATTTTGAATATGATGGCCACACAGTCCACATGCTCACTCAGGAGTATCTACCATCCTCACTGACTAGTACAGTGGAGTCATCATTGTTCACACACACCCATTCCAGTCCACTCTCCTTGGCTTCCAGGTTACATTGATGTCACACAAACCATTCTCATTATATTAACAATGGCTGGACTTTTTCTTGTACACACATTTTTATCTAAAGATGATTTTAACATTCTTATAACTATACTTATAACATGCAAAATAGGAAAATCTTCAAAATTAATTTTTATTCAGTTACATTAAACAACAACACAAGACAGAATACTAAATGATGAAGTTAACATAATTTTTAAGCATCAGACTAATACAAGAGTACACAAGTCTTAGAACTAGGATAGACAGTTAAGGACTTAACCAAAATACAGTGACAACTTAATATGTGACAAGAATGGCATATCAAATTTAGAAGAAAAAATATATATGTATATATTCTCCTAAATTTATATATATATATAATACCTATCCAATAATACTGATACAACATGGTATTAGTAAAAAGATTAATATCTCATATTTTATGTCAAAATAAATTCTACAGTCTGTGATTAAAAGTAAAGTGAATAAGTTAACACATAAAAATAAAAGATAAACACATGAAAAGTATAAATTTTATTTTGAATAAATATAGTAGTAACTGACTAAAATAACTAAAAGGTCAAAATAGTAAATAGAACATTTTTAAAAATTGTTAGTTAAATGATAATTGGTATGTCCCATACATAATCAGAGTAGATATAATTGGTCCAAATTGGAATGCAACTTGGCAGCACCTATAAAAATTTTAAATATCTACACCCATTTAATAGGCTTTATTACTTCTAGCAAATTTTTGTACATACATTTGCAAATGTGCCCAATAAAAATTGAATAAACAATTATTTTTATTCAATCTGTATGTGTTGATACAGTATAAACCAGAATATAATCCAGAAAATGTATCATTATATGAAAAAACACTTAATATATCTAATAGTAAGGGGATATTGTGGGCTATAGCTAACCACAAATCATAAAACTTAGCTCAGAAAAAAACTTGCTAAAAATAAAATAGAAAAAATACTAAAGTGTTATTAATAATGCCATGGTTTTGAAAGACATATTAAGACAAACATTAAAAAAGAGGGAAAGCAAGCTCTTTCCATCACTTCTGTATTTCTTTTTGCTGTATCGTCTTTACCTTTTCAATACCTCTTGACTTTTATGCTGAAATCTGTAGCCAAATAAGCTGCTGTGACTACTTATGTTTTGGAAAGAAAAGTGACTTTGAACTTTAATGTGATGTAGTGTGTGTTTATGTGTCTGTGTGTGTGTGTGTACAGAAATCTAGACTGAGAGTAGTCTGAGAAGTTAGAAATCTATCGCCAATGTAATGAAGGCATTAGAAGAGACAATGAATGCTATTTACCTTTGCCGTGCTGAAGAGAACATTTGTGGAAGAAAACATTTAAGCTCTTTCTGGTTCTAGCATTCTACTTTCATTTGCCTTTGTTACAAAAGGCCTAAGGAGGGTAATCTTTTCAAGTTCAGTTATCCGCTTCAGTCTCCACAAAAGCAGTTTTGACTGAATGCTGATTAAACTTTAGTACAGCAATCCTGCTTGAAAACTTCAGAGACAGAGGCACTTCATTTTTCAGATATCAAGAATAAACACTTTGAACTCTTTAGCACTGTAATAATGCTCTTAAAATGTCAAGTTCTTGTTTCCAAATTCTCTATAATCCTGAAATGATGAGGTTATGTTAGGGAAGAAACTCAGTTCTTGCCGATGAAGTAAAGAATTAAAGATCATCAGGTCTATCAGCACGCAAGCAGGATTTATTAGTGATACATTCTCATGGAAGAGAATGAATGGGCCTTGCTGAGGTGAGGGTGAAAGGCATGGGTTCTAGGTAAGGGTTGTAAGAGTATTAGATCCTTTGTCTTGTGGACTTATATACCTGGTGGGATGGGGTGAAAGACTTACAGATTGAATGGTGGGTAAAGGTGGTGCCAGCTCCCTGGGGCGCATGTGCTTACCCAAACTTAGGTATGTGTGGGGATCATTAGCCCAAATTCTTATCTTGCTTCAGACCACATTTGTTCATATTGTTGTGAAACAGATATGTGATAGGAGGCAGTTAATTAAAGTTGAGGTAGTTGCCCAGAGTTATTTATAGGCTCTTTCTTATAAGTATTAGGGAACTCCTCTTAAAACAGATAGTAAGCAATTAACCAAAGTTGGTTTATGGGTTTCTTCTTTGGGCACTGAAGACCCTCTCCTCTTCCCCCTTCTAGATCTTGGGATGAATACTCAGTTTCAAAGGCTTTCTTTCCCTGATAATGGAAACAAGACATAGAGAATTTTAAGGACTTCCCTCCTCCTGGAAGCATGGGGATTCTTACGCTGTTCAGAACACCTGGGAATATACTTGCCCAGGCTCAGAACTGCTGAGTTATGGGGGGAGACATGTCTCTCTCCTCCTCCCTGCCTTGGTTCTCTATCTATCCTACCTAACATTCAAAGTATACACAAATGACCTTCTCTCTGAACCACATTACCTGTTTACTAAGCATAGTAACCTTCCCTTCACAGACATTACTGTAAATTAATTATGAATATTGTAGGTCTGGGTTCAGAGTTGTGTCATCATTTTCTCTTCTTAATGGAGGAGCTAAACACTGTGGTTACTAAGTTTTCTCCAAACAGAACATCCTGCTATCCATCACAGTGAAATATGTTTTTATTCTTCTCTGAATTGCTATAGTTAACGCTATTGCCACTCTCTCTTAAATATTGAGAAATGACAGAAATTTATTCTCTCACTCGCTCTTTCTTCCCCATTAATCTATGTTTGAAAACACACAAAATAAATTCAGGAAGAGAAAGGGAGCAGGTGAGGCTTTTTAAACATTTTAAGACATTTTAGAATAAGATAACTGTGTTCTGTTGAATTTAATCTATGTTACTGTAGTCACTTTTTTATTCATCACTGACTAATGAGTAGCTGAGATTTAGCAATGACCTTAAGCTTTAAAAAGAAAAAAATTGACCCCCAAAGCAAATGAAAAGTTTTAATGTTTGCGGAAAAAGTTTCATGCTTGCATCCTATCCTTTTATAATGGTTATAAAGTAGAATCCAATAAATAACTAATCTATTAAAATTATCTAAATATTTCCAAGCTTTGTAAAAATGAACGTATATTAGTGTAATTCAAGAGCCTTAAATTTCATGAGATTAAGGTTTCATATGCAGATTATTCAAACATGCATCCATTCTACAAAGTGATTATTTTTTAGTTTCTTAATTATTTGAAACCAAGTTTTATATTGTAAATTAAGAATATCATTCTTCATTTATATTTTGAAAGTCACTAGACAAGTCTAAGAGAGTTAATATTAGGAAAACTAGAGAAAGGACCTTACATCAAAGGTGCATGCACGTACCCTGTGATCGATAGAAATTATAAATGTCAAAGGACAAATTTTCTTAAGTATTTTCTTTAAATGTAATCATTCTCATCAAGTTTGTTGTTATCTTTATTTCTTAAAATTCTAAGAGCTATTATTTTGTGCTACAATAATTTTCCTTTCATCTTTAATTACTTTATTAACTTTTCTATGGTTTTTAAAACATCACTTATGTTTTTTGCAATTTTGAAAGCAACCATCATTGTAAATAGTTTTAAAAATATGGAAAGGTACACATGAAAAAAACACTCAGAATCACAAAGCCTAAAGGAACTCTCGATCCAGAGAACTATTATTTTCCAGTACTTCTTATTCTATACACCTATATATTAGTATACTTATCTTTTGCAATTAAATGGGATCAGAATATACATAAAAATTGTATTTGCTTTTCAAAATTAACCTTGTATTTGATTATTTTCCTCTAACATCAGGAGCCTGGAAATACTATTTTAATTACTGCATTGTATACATCATATTATACCTTAATTAACTTAGACATTCTCTCATTTTTTTTATTATTTAGATTTCTTACAAAATATGCCCACATAGGTATTTGAAAATAAATATTGTTATTAATTTATATCTCTTTTTATTTTCTTGTTAGTAATACTGAGATGAGCATCCCTGGACATAGATTGCCAAACTATTCTTTACCAATATTAACTAATTTTAACCCTCCTGATTATGTATTAGGGTTTTTCTGTTTCACTGCTGCCTGCCAGTGTTAAAAAAGTATCATTTTCAGCACTGGCTGGTGTAGCTCAGTGGATTGAGTGTGGGCCTGTGAACCAAAGGATTGCAGCTCCATTCCCAGTCAGGGCACATGCCTGGGTTGCAGGCCAGTTCCCAGCAGGGGACACACGAGAAGCAACCATACATTGACGTTTCTCTCCTTCTCTCCTTCCTTTCCTTTCTAAAGATAAGTAAATAAAATATTTTTAAAAGTATCATTTTCAAAAACTTCTGCTTATTTTATACAGTGAGAGTATGCTATTTTAACATGGATCATAAGCTTTAACTGTGTTATTTTCACCCCTGGAATTTATATGTATTCATATAAATTCAATGAAATAATTGGACATGCATTTTCTTAAGGGTCTATCTGCAGGGCAACATCCATGTGCACATCATTCTGCTTAGAGAAGAAGAAAGCTTAAGAACAAATGAGATAAGGAGAAAAACACATGCCTTTCTCTAACATGGATCTAAATCTTTGTGAGAGGGGGAATGCCAGCACTTATTATTGATGATGTTTCAGAGGAGTTATTTGAAATCTTGAGGCAATGGAGCATTCTTTGAGGGCCCAAGAAAAATAATGGCAAATTGAAAGAGAAGATATTCTACTTTTCTAACAAATTTTTTGTCGTCTCATCATTATACCATACTGTTTGAAAGTATATATTATATACCTTCTAATCTGAGTCATGTATTTAATATTTTATGTTTTTTTAAATTTTCAGATAAATTATCTTTAATTCATCCAATCTGATATTTAAGTAATATCAGCAAATATTAAAAATTCTTCACAGGGTTTTATATATATATTCAAATGTATGTGACTGTACAAATACAAATATTTTTAAAGATTTTTATTTATTTAGACAGAGGGGAAGGAGAGAAACATCATTATGTGGTTGCCTTTCGCACACTCCATACTGGGGACCTGGCCAGCAAACCCAGGCATGTGCCCTGACTGGGAATATAACTGGTGACCCATTGATTCCCAGGTCGGCACTCAGTCCACTGAGGCACACCAGCCAGGGCAAATACAAATATTGATGCAGAAGTTTTGAGCATCATGCTTTTTTCTAATTTCTTCCCTTTTGTTTACTTACACAGCATGATTGTGAACTTATACTTTTGTTAGCAACTAAATCTTCTTTAAATATTTTTCCTAAATACTTTAACTTTTTCCTGAAATTTTTACTGAATTTGCTGAAACACTCCTGGAAGAGATCTAAATCCTGTAAATTCATATAGTTATACTTGAACTCTCCCTAGCATTACAATTAGTAACATAAAGAAGAAATTTATTTTAATGCTTATCTAAATTCAGTTATCTTGTTCTTCTGGGTATTGTATAGATTAAACTCTTTTGCCACCTGTCCAGAGAAGAGTTAACATAGTGGCCTGAGACTACTATGCTTAGAATGATTTGTTCACAAGGTTGGACCTTGGCTGCCATCAGGAAACGTCGTTCTCTCAGTGTTCAGAATCAGCAGTTAGTAGTAAGGATAGTTTGTGGGTGCTTAGACTTTGAAGTATAACAATATCATTTATGCTGAACACCAAAGTTTCTGAGTCTGGAATTTTGGTACCTTATAGGCAGAGGATATTCCTGTGACCAACACACCCCTACAGGACCCAAATCTCTGGACACTGAATTTCTGATTAATTTCTCTGGCAGGCAATGCTTCATGTGTGTTGTCACAGCTTATTAGAGCAAGTAAGGGTGCCCTTTGTAAGTCCATGGGGAAAGGACTCTTGGAAGTTTATGCCAGAATTCTGCTGGGATCCATCCCATGCATCTTTTCTCTTGATGATATTGCTTTGTGCCTTTTCATTGTAATAAATCTTAGGCATGAAAAGGAAATAAAAGGCATCCAAATTGGAAAGGAGGAAATAAAACTGTCATTGTTTGCAAATGACATGATAGTGTACATAGAAAATCCTATAGACTCTACTCCAAAACTGTTCAACCTAATAAATAAATTTGGCAAAACAGCAGAATACAAAGTCAATATCCAGAAATCAAAAGCATTTTTGTATACAACAATGAAAAAGCAGAAACATAAATCAATAAAAAATCCCATTCAATATAGCAAAAAGAAAAATAAAATACCTAGGAATAAACTTTACCAAAGACATAAAAGACCTGTATGCACAAAACTACACAACACTGAAGAAAGAAATCAAGGAAGACACAAACAAATTGAAACATATACCATGTTCATGGATTGGAAGAATTAACATCATCAAAATGTCCATACTACCTAAAGCAATTTACAGATTCAATCCAATACCTATTAAAGTACCAATGACATACTTAACAGACATAGAACAAACACTTCAAAAATTTATATGGAACTATAAACAACCTCGAATAGCAGCTGCAATTTTGAGAAAGAAGAACAAAGTCAGAGGGATTACAATACCTGATATCAAACTGTATTACAAGGCCACTGTAATCAAAACAGCCTGGTACTGGCATAAAAACAGGCACATAGACCAATGGAACAGTACAGAGAGCCCAGAAATAAACCCAAATCTCTACAGTCAATTAATATTGGACAAAGGGGGCAGTAACATAAAATGGTGTAATAATAGCCTTTTCAACAAATGATGTTAGGAGAACTGGATAGTTACATGCAAAAAAATTAAACTCTGGCACCAACTTACACCATACACCAAAATAAGTTCAAGGTGGATAAAAGACTTAGATATAAGCCATGACACTATTAAAGTCCTAGAGGAGAACATTGGCAGGAAAATCTCAGATATTTCTCGCAGCAACTTTTTATTGATATGTCTCCTAGAGCAAGGGATATAAAGGAAAGAATAAACAAATGGAATCTCATCAAAATTAAAAGCTTTTGCATGGCTAAAGAAAACAGTATTAAAATAAAAAGACAACCAAGTGTATGGAAAACATATTTGCAAATGATATCTCAGACAAGGGTTTAATCTCCAAAATACACAAAGAACTTACATGACTGCATTCCAAGAAGACAGGCAACCCAATTAAAAAGTGGGCAAAGGACTTGAACAGACATTTCTCCAAGGAGGACATTCAGAGGATACAGAGACACATGAAAAGATGCTCAATATTGCTAGCTACCAGAGAGATGCAAATTAAAACCACAATGAGATACCACCTTACACCAGTTAGAATGGCCATCATAAACAAATCAACAAACAAGTGTTGGAGAGGACACGGAGAAGAGGGGACCCTAGTTCACTGTTGGTGGGATTGCAGACTGGTACAACTACTGTGGAAAACAGTATGGAATTTTCTCAGAAAACCAAAAATGGACCTGCTTTTGACCCAGCAATTCCACTGCTGGGAGTATATACTAAGAATCCTAAAACACCAATCCAAAAGAACCTATGCACCCCAATGTTCATAGCAGCACAATTTACAATAACCAAGAGCTGGAAGCAACCTAGGTACCCATCAGTAAATGAATGGATCAAAAAATTATGTTACATATACACAATGGAATTCTATGCAGCAGAAAGAAAGAAGGAGCTACTACCCTTTGCAACAGCATGGATGGAACTGGAAAGCATTATGCTGAGTAAAATAAGCCAGGTGGCGAAAGCGAAATACCATATAATCTTATCTTTAACAGGAACCTAAACAACAAAACAAGCAAGCAAGCAAAATAAAACCAAAGACACTGAAATAGAGAACAGGGGGGCAGTGACTAGAGGGGAAAGGGGAGGGAATTTCAGGGGAAAAGGGGAAGGATTTACAGGAACAAGTATAAAGAACACATGGACAACAACTAAGGGGAGTGGAAATGGGAGGGAGGCGGGGAACACTGGGGGCGTGGGCTGGGATGGGAGTAAAAGACAGAAAACTGTACTTGAACAATAATTAAATTTAGAAAATTTAAAAAATTTAAAGAAAAAATAAATCTTAGGCATGATGCAACTATATGTGGTGCTCTATGCATCCTTCTAAGGAGTCCCCAAGGCTAGCAGCCATCTTGATGAACCCAACTTACTCTCTTTTATGTGTAGGGGGAACCACAGTATGGCTAGTGCTGGTCATTATGATTTTTGTAGAGGTGATACAGGTCACTCTGGGCTGTAGTGTTAAATTGCTGGTGTGAGACAACTCCATTGTTTCTTTGCCTTTGAGATGGTAGATGACAATGTCCCAGAGATTCTATAAGGCTGAGGCTGAGAATGAGGATGACTTGGAGCAAAGCACCCATGTGACCTAAGATGAAATTAGCATGGTAAGAAATGAACTTTGGAATTTTTTTAGTCTCTTAAATTTTAGAATTTTGTGTTATTAAAGCACAATGGGACAATCTTGTTGATCTAATACAAACACTAAGTAGATTTTTGTTATGGTGAAAATAGGGTTATGCAGCATGAAGGGTATTTATATCACAGATTAATAACAATAATCACTTGTCAGGCATAGAAATTTGCATTACCT
This sequence comes from Sturnira hondurensis, assembly GCF_014824575.4. Taxonomy (NCBI): domain Eukaryota; kingdom Metazoa; phylum Chordata; class Mammalia; order Chiroptera; family Phyllostomidae; genus Sturnira; species Sturnira hondurensis. Next base: position 54,960 of record NW_028092541.1, on the reverse strand, counting down.
GTCACTCATACTTAAAATTCTAATGGCCATAGTTTATTTTATTAAACAAATTATCATCTAATGCATGGCTTTGTCATTTTTGTTACAAATAATATAACAACCTGGACTAGTTATAGCAAAAAAAAAATCTACATAGATCAAATGTACTATAATTTATAAGAAAATAATCTTATAAAGTTTTCTAAGAGTTTTTCATATATGTAATAGTCATCCTTTGAGGAAGCTTTCAAAGTCAGAGGTAAGCAGATTTGCCAATTGCTTAATAAAATGATAACCTGATTAAAACGGCATAAAGGGATATTTTTCCCACCACTTAATTAACATTGAACTGTGTGCTGATTACATACTAGAGGAAATAGGTTATTAACTGAGCTTAGTAGCAGAAGTGTCAGCACAAAACAAGTTGGATGTAAGTTAATATGACAACCTATTATTTATTCACAGTAATAAACATGCCCACATGACAATATCTTTAAAGAAATATTTTAAAGTCTCCAGAATGTGCTTTATTTCAGATGAAATATACAGATACAAGCTCTCATCTTGGGGGTTTCCAATTAGGGTATGAATATCTCTGCCTTTACAAATAGTTCACAACCAAAAGTAAAAGCTGGATATTTCAATGACTTCTTTTTTCTAATATAATTTCTCTACTTTTTTTCACTTAAAATGTCAAATGATTAATATTCCAGTAATATCTTAGAAAACTTGAAGCCTAAATATTGCTACAGTTTCCTCATGCTATTATATAGTTTTAAAAAATAGGTGCAATGAACTGAAATGTATTTTATATGATTTCATATTTTGTCAAAAGCTAAATATGTTTTATCACTAATTTCTATCCTCTTAAAAATGTAATAAATATCACCCTTCTATATAAAAGCATTTATCATTTATAAATACTGGTGCCTAGGATGTGTCTGAACAAGTCACAAATGGGTAGTTTGTAAAGGCAGCCTTTTTTAATTTGTGTCTACAATATGTGACATTTTCTGACTCATTGGAAAAAAATTGTTAAATGTACAAAAATTTGCATTCTAGAGTTTTATAACTACAGTTCACTTACAATTAACATAAATTAATCATAATACCTTTATTTTATTATATCTTAGCTTGATCATAGTTTTATTTATGCTATAGCTAAAGGGAAAAAATATATATGGAAAATTATAGCTTATTTTATCATATACAATAAATGTCCTACTATCAAATAATGATAACATTAGCAAAGACTGAGTGAATGCCAGGCACTTTTCTAAGGTTTTTATATACATTAACTTTAAAAAAAATATTGTTGTTCAACTACAGTTGTCCCCATTCCCCCCCCATTACTCTTCTCTTCCCTATCTACCTCCCACCTCCCACATTTAATCCTTCCCCTCTCCCTCTAATCTTTGTTCACGGGTCCTTTGTACATGTTCTATGACTTGATCCATCCCCTTCTTTCTTCCATTATCCCCCTTCCCACTCACTTCTGGTGACTGTCAGTTTGTTCTTTTTGTCATTGTCTCTGGTTCTGTTTTGCTCATTTCTTTGTTTTGTCGATTAGGTTCCACTTATAAGTGAGATAATGTGGTATTTGTCTTTCACTACCTGGCTTTTAACTTATTAAATAACGTTTTGAAAATAAACATTTTTAGAATAATTCTAAATTTACACAAAAGTTAAGTTTCCTTCTTAGTTCTTTGGCTAAAATCAAGTGCAAAAATTTCTATAGTTAGAACTGAGATCGCCTATGTACCCACACTATTTCTCCTTATATAAGTATCCTCATATAAGTGTGCATACTGTCAACACAACTTATCACTGTCTCTGTTCACGGTTGACTGAGGTAGTATTTATCAGGTTTCTCCCCTGCAAAATTACTCCTTTCTTCCTGTCTGCTTACAATGCCCTTTAGGATAAAGTCACTATGGGCAGCCCACACTTGGGTGGGAGTTATGTTCTACTTCACTGAGGCCAGAGTAGCCAAATAAACTATTATTTTCTATTTTAACTGTATCAAAATATTTTGAAAAAGTATTTGCAGTCATTGCATATTTATTTGACAACTAAAATGATTCCTCTAAGTTAATTTTGAAAAGAATTTCCCTAGCTGGTGTAGCTCAGTGGATTGAATGTGGGCTGCAAAACGAAGGGTCATTGGTTTGATTCCCAGTCAGGGCATATGCCTGGGTTGTAGGCCAGGTCCCCAGTAGGAGTCATGTGAGAGACAGCCACACATTGATATTTTTGTCCCTCTCTTTCTTCTCTCCTTCCCCTCTCTCTAAAAATAAATAAACAAAATTAAAAAATTAAAAAATTAAAGAATAATCTGTTAGTAATGATACACATTCCCTTTGCTAGGATAATTTTTCCAGATACTCACTGAAATCGAAACTACATTCACCCCATCAGGTGTCATCAAACATGTGTGCATAAAAAACACCAGATCCAATATGGTCTTATTAGCACAGCAGAGGACAGCTGGAAGATGACAGATCATGTGCAGAGAGGCACTAGTCTCAAATGTTGTAACCAGCAATCCCATGCAATCACTAAACCTGACCTTCAGGAGGAAAAGAATCCTCACTTTAGGGGAGCCTACATTGCCCAGTGGCAATTAGTGATTCATTAAATTTTGAATGGTGTATTACCTAAAAGACAATAAATAATGTAGCTAACACTAAAAATCCATTGTTATCATAGAAGTTGAGAAATGTGCCAAGATGAATTCTGAATGGTGCAAAATTACTATAGTTGAACAGGTCATACCACATTGTGTCTCTACTATATTTTGGAGACACATACTCTATTATGTGTCTCTACTATATCTCGACACTTGAGCAGACACTTAAGGCAGAGTCAAAAGACTTTGTAAAAACAAATCAACAGGATTTGTTTGTTATTTGATGATGAGAGAGAGGTAAAGAAACAATTGAGGTTTTAAACGTGCTGGATATATTAGTGTGTTTTGGGTGTATCTGCTAAGTGTTCTAAAAGAAGCTAGTTGGGTTCAGTTGATCTCATTTCTAGACCTAGCAAACTTGTCTTATGTGTGATATAGAAAGCTGAATTTATAACCAAACATTTACGTAAGATTTTGAGATCTTATTCTAAGTTACTTTAAGAGAAAAATGATTCACACATGAAAGCATATTTGTGAGAATGCATGTGTGCATGCATGTATATCACACACATATAGATTAGTCCACAACTAAGAAGGAAAATAAATAATTTCTTAAAGACTGTAACAAAATTCCCAAACCATTTTTCTTGGGCCAATTAAATATTCTATTTATTTAAGTTATTTATTGAGGGGTAATTTTTATTGATTGAAATAATTCTGTGTACTGTGTACTCACAGGCAGAAAAGAATAACAGGTATCTAAGAGCTACATATTAATATGATAGCTACCAAAAAGACCGTTTGGCTTTCATATGTAGTATTTAAGTGTCTATTAATCTCAGTTTTTTTCATTATTGCTCTGGTAGGCCTCCATTTTTCTGGGATGCCTTGTTCCCTGTATTTGGAATGCTAGATTATTCACATCGGCAAGATGTCCTCCAACCAGATGTCTGCCCTAATGGTGAAAATTTTACCTGTTTGGGCTACTGCTTTGTGGCAGTGATTGCCCACATACCCTATACACTTGGGACAGGACCATCTGGGTCATAAATAAGGAATTATTAAAACCCTTTTTCTCAAAACATTCTCAAAAACAACTGTGTCATTTTGGGTTGTCTGCAAGCTGACATCAAGACAGGAATAAATACGCTACATGCTTTTGATGGAAATGTCTATAAAGCATAAATTAGGAAAAATGAGTAGCATGCAAAGCCTTCAGACTACAGCATAGATATGATACTTAAAAAGGAAAAAAAACAAAAGAAAGATTAAGTAAGGAATAATCTAGATGACAGTTTTTATAAGACTTTGTAGAAGTTCCAAGATGTCTCAGCCAGACCAAAGTGGAGTCCTTAACCAAACTTGGCTCATTTCAAAAAACCTGATCTGTACATTGTGCTGAGCTCAATCATTGGCTGGGAGCAGCCCAAAGGAAAGTGAGATTTGCTAGGAACCTCATAGTGGACCCAGAGGGATCTGTAGTTGTCACCTGGAGCCGCCAATTTCTATGTTCCACATTTGTTGTAGACCGCTCTGCCTGATTTTAGGAATTGTATCTCTACCCCTTGTGGCTAAGGGTGAGGGACGACTTTTGGAATTCGAGCCACAGGAGACAAAGTTTGTCTCTGGTAGCAAATGCTGCTTCAGTTTCCTCTTCCTGCCCCCAAAGCTTGGTCTGAAATCAATAACAGGTAAGACCCCTCACAGCGAGGGGCAACCTAAGACAGACTCGATCACTTGGGAGGTCTTCATGGAAGGACTCAGGGGGCTGCAACAAAAAGCAATGTACTCTTGCCCCCTGGCTTTGACAAAGCCCGAGTCCCCATGTTCCCTGGGAGAAGCGCTTCCTGGCTCTAATCCCCTTAAGCCTGAATACCTGTTGGGGAAGGGTGCAGCTCTAAGACTTGCTGATAAACCTGTGAAATCTGCTCTGCTAAGAGTGCTTTCATTCATATGATAAGGGTCTGAGAGGAAATGAGTGTGTCTCCCAAAGTTTCTACAACTCTCTTCCTGACAGACACTGACTCAGACTCTGAAGCCCTCAGATACCTTTGAAATGTTATCTACTGTTTGATCCTCACCGCCCTGTATTCCTGTGTATTACAACCCAATAAAAGGCTGTGGAGGAAGGCGCTCGGGGCCTTTTTCTCCTCAGAGAAACTGGCCGCTGCTGGCCTTTGTCTCCCCTGAGAAACTGGCCACCAGCCCACTCCTCATCCCCAAACAGATCACATCATGACTCGGCCATTATTCACTCTCATCCGTGGCACTCAGGGGAACTCGAGAGAGAAGTCACCCACACACACATTGCAGGGTTTTTTTTTTTCTTTTGAAGTAGCGCTCTAAGCAGTGTACCTTCTCTCTTCACTTGGCGTAATTGAATTTTAAGTTTCAGCTCTTGTAACTTCCTGAATGGTGATTTGTAAAAACTTTCACAAATTATATCATTAAAGCAAGGAATAATTCCTCTACTCACTCATATATGATCTATTACTAATATTTTATTTTGTTTTAAAAATCTATTTACTTGTCTCATAAAACTTAATACAAACATTTTGAGGTCAGGAGTTATTTTCTCTATCTTATACCCCACCAAATTAGAAAAATGGGCACAAAGTATATTATTAAAAGAAGAAAGCAAGAATATAAAAACAGTGGTGAATTTACTTTCTTTTGTATAATAACTTAGAATATACTTATACCTGGAGATTGATGAAAACCTTATTGCCCCTACTGTGTCTGCAGATGTATGGAAGGAGCCTGGGTTTGGGGGCCAGGTGACGGGTCTAGATTAAATATTTACTAAGATAAAATTGATTGGAACTCTATGCATAACCATTACCTCAAATGGAGATACTATTATGCATTTTAATTCATGTTGCATCCACCAACAAATGTCGGAGACTTTCAGGGTTCCAAAGATGGTACTTTATTGGCCAAGTTTAACCTGCGCAGGGGCAAACTCTCAAAGTGTCCAGAGACACGGTGCCCGCAAGGGCTGCAAACGAGAGTCATGTGCAGGGCTCACAGCTAAGTCCTTATATAGAGGCAAGCAAGCAAGCGTTGCACAGAAGCAGATGTGGCAGTTAGCTATTGGCTTACAGAGCCGAAGCGCGGGAACAGGATAGGGTCTAACTCAACTGAGAGGAAAATTTTGAAACTAAACAGATTGCAATCAACTTACAGGATGTTTGCTAGGGACGCGGGCTCCTTGGGGCTGAGACTATCTTCTTGTTCCCAACAATTCACTGTTTTGAAAATAAACGAAATATAATTTTGCTGTAGGTGCTAGACTGAAACAATACAGAAGACTTAAGCTATAACTACTTAAAAATGTTTGAATATATGTTGATATTCAAGACAGTAAGCCAAAATGGAGTTGCTTACGCTAAACTTCATGTCATCAAACTGACACATAATTTAGTTATAGGGTTTTTTCTCCCCACCCCTGCCCCCCTGGAAATAAAATCTTGAACCAGCCAATCAGGGATCAGCAGGACCAGCATGAGTTACATCACCCGCCTAATATATCCTTGCCATTCTCTTAAGGAAAGTAACATTAAAATAATCAACCAACTTATTTGCCTCATTTAACTTCCTTGTTTTCATTTTTTCTGCCTATAAAAGTTTCATTTTATATAGCTTCCTATATTTCAATCTGCTAGATTGGTTTCTACCCCATAAAAATTAATTTTTTATCAACTCAAGTCTTAATTTTTAATAGGCCTCAGTTTATCTTTTAACCATTCTCAGTCTCAGAGCAAGAATGGACGGGGGCCCTGAGCAAGTGGACCTTGGTTCCTGGCTGAGCCCCTTAAGCTCACTCTTTCCTTGCTGCCTCCAAAGGCTGTGATTCCCTCCTGGATCCTAGCTCCTCAGCTTTGCTTTAGCAGCTTCTAGACTTTATTTCAGATGTCCTTTTCCAAACTGGGTCCGGAAACCAGCCGGAGATTTACTGGGTCTAACTTAAAAACCAGAGCACATCCACAATTGAACTAGGTCTGACTTTGAAAGCAGACTGGCCCCAGGAATGGATTGGGTCCCACTTAAAAACTGGGTTTGTTCCAGTGTCACATGGGTCTGACTTAAGCTGTACTGAGTCCAACGTGAGGCTTCAGATGAGTAAAATTTGTTTTCAGGCTGAACTAGTAGGTTAATTTTACCAAAGATAATCTTATATTATAGTAGCTACAGTGGAAAACTATTATCCATTTACGAGGTGCCTAGGGAAAAAGGAGGCTTCAGCAAAGCACTCACTATAAAAGGTACAGGGAAAATTATTTTTCCTGTTGCACAGTTTCTGAGAGCTTCTGAGACACCCGACTTGCACTGGATCCTGGAAAAATCAGCTCAAGTCAGCAAGGGGTGAGAGTTGGTATCACAGTTGCCTCTCCCAGGCTTCTTTCAGTGGAGCCTGGTCAACAGGGGAACAAAAAAAAATGTCATGTTGTCTCTTCCTTTCCGATTGGCAGGAAGAAAACATTTGTAAGAATTAAATATTTCAGTTGTGAAACCCATTGGTTTCTCTCCCAGGGGCAGCTGTGGCTTTTTTATTTGTCTCATTTTGTGTCTCTTGTATGTGAAAGCAGCTCTATAGACAGGTTGGAGGCTTCGAAATTGTGGCTGGACAGAAATGCGGGTGGTGCTCCACGTGCAGTTAGGGTCCTGCTGACTGTTGCCACGTCTCAGGGGAATTGCCTAAGTCTTTCTTTCGTTTGTTTCTGTTGGGGAGTGGCCCTGGACCTAGAGAGGGTGGTCTCTTTTGCACCCTCTTTGGGGATGCTTTTGGTGTCTATGGGGTTGATCAGTACTGTCAGGAATATTTACTGCTTATCCTGGTTAAAACATGACAAGGTATATCTTTATTAATCTTAAAAAATGTTAATATGCCTCAATTTACTTTGAATAATAGATAAATGAGAGAGAGAATTAGGGAAAGAGAGAGGGGCAGAGAGAGAAAGGAACAGAGGGGAAAGGAGAGGAAGAAAAGGAGAGAGGAAGAGAGGAGAGAGAGAGAGATACTCTTCATGAAAAATAATTTTGAGATCATTTATTTAATCAGGTTAGATTAGAAGGGATGATAAACACGTTGCCATTAGACAATGGGACACTGGTTGCTCATAGAATGTAATTTTAATTATGAAACAAATTATTTAATAACCACCTTTAACTTAACACTTTGAAAGACAGACTGGCTTTGCATTGGAATATTGTGGCGGATATAATGAACACAAGCACAAATTTGATGGGCCAGTCTTATTTGCCCTGCGGAGTATACAGAAAGAAAATGAAAGACTCAAGATTTGAAATACGCAATAAGAGGCTATAGAATTTATTTACTAAGTAAAATAGCTCATCTATTGTAACCATGGGAACAATGAGCTGAAAACCAGATACAAGTTTGATTTCGTGGTTTGCAGAATTACAATACATGTTGAATTCAAAGCATTCTGAGTCTCTTATTCAAAAATGAGAATCTTTTTCTGGGGAAAGTGGGAGCCTGAAAATTGGAAGTAGAGTATTATAGAAGATTGTAATGATTTTAAGTAACTTGAACGCTCAAAAAAAAAACACTGAATTCTCTTGTTAACAAGGGATGTTAACTGATTGATGCTTCTTTTGCACATTGATGTCTCTCTTTCACTCTCTCCTCCTCTCTCTCTAAAATCAATAAACATATCCTCAGGTGAGGATTTTTAAAAGTTTACATCTTGTGGAAGTTCTCACATGAACTTTAAGCAGTTCTCATTGCTTAAAGTCAGCACTCTACGTTGAATTTCTAGACCCTAGTCAGTTCATACATAACTCCTTTGAGTGATATGAAGGCAATTCCCATTAGGAATTAGGATAGTGAAACACTGCAACATGTACGTGCTTTAACTTCTCCCAGTCAACTTTCCTAAAGGAATCTGTAACATTTAACATGATGGCTGTGGTGGGGAAATATCCCAGACGAAAGGGATTTGTGGTCATAGGCCACACATTTGTAACATCCCCTGGGTATACTAAACACCATGCTTATGGCAGGGAAATTAAGGTTAGATCATGGATACGGTTGTGAGCTAAATTCATTTCACAATGGACCTGGATGGTTTATGAACACACCCTCTTATTTCTCTCTAGTTCCTTAATACATAGTTAAAAACAGTCTTATTCAGCAACTGGTGCAATGGTTAATTGCCTTTAGATACATAAAATAAGGATAATGGTGTAAGGAAGATCCAAGTGGAAATCACTGAATCTGCCACTGCATAGCAAAATAGTAAACTAAAAGGAAATACTGCATTTTGAGATCTTTTTGGAGAATCAGGCCATTACGGTGTAATTACATACTGTTAATCATAAAAATAAATTTAAAACAGTGAGAGAACAAGACATTACATACAAAGCAGTGACAAATAGATCTAAATTGATTTCTCATTATCTACAAGCCAAAAAGACAATGTAATAATACCTTCAAAGTACTAAGTAGAAATAAATGCCTGTCTAGAATTAGATAGCAATAAATCATTCAAAATTGGAAGTAAAATATAATTGTTTTAAGGCAAAAAAAAAGAGAATGAGTTTATTACTCACGTCCTTAACAAAAGACACTTCTAAAAAATGGCATTCATGCAGAAAGATGAAAGATCCATGTAAAAGATGGCATTACAGAGTGGAAGTAAGGTAAAGATATAGAAGGAATGGGCAACCCTGACTGGTGTGATTCAGTGGATTGAGTGCCATCCTGCAAACCAGAGGGTCACTAGTCTAATTCCCAGTCCGGACACATACCTAGGTTTCAGGTCAGGTCTCCAGTAGGAGGCGCTCGGGAGGCATACACATATTGATGTTTCTCTCCCACTCTTTCTCCCTTTCTTCCCCTCTCTAAAATTAAGTAAAATATTTAAAAAAAAAGAAGAAGAAGGTACTGCTAAATCAAATTACCCAGTGCAGGGCAACTTCAAGTAATCTCTTACGACTGGAAACTGGCAATATTTCTCTTAGAGCGCCAAAAGCTGTTATAATGAGAAAAACAGAGATGGCATGAATGTGTGAATGTAAATGAAAGTAATTTCTTCTTATCCAATACAATATGCAACATGTAGGAATTTGTTCTGGTGTCATTCCACCCAGTGTTATCCTCTGTACATTTCTGTAGTTACCACCGAATCCTGCTGTCTTCACACCAGTGCGCTGCCCTTGGTCTATTCGGGTTTCAAGTAACTTTCTTTCCTCAAATGACCACAAAAATGACTTTTCAGCACATTTGTTTTTCCTGAATTATCATAATTTAATTTTCTTTTCTTTTCCTTTGATTATTTCATGTTTAAATAGCACTTGATAATTTTACTTGTATCACTTACTTTTTATTGTAACTAACCTAATTAATAAAATTTGAAGTTATAGTAAGGAAATATAAAGCTTTCAGTTATAACACATTCCATTATAAGTTAGCAGGCTTTTTCAGCAAGAAAACATGTTATTCTATAAGATGATTTGCAGTCTTAACAACTTTCTTTACAAATGAAACATATAAATTTACAATATGTGTTTTAAATGGTCATTATTTCTGTTTTCCCAAGTCTAATTCTCTTTACAGGCTATTCATTTCTCATCATTTTTAAAAATTATATTTGTAAAAATGCTTGCTATAATTTTTTAAGAAGTCACATATCAGTGGGACTTAGTCTGGGACTGGTATTCAGAAAAGAGAAATGCATACATAGATCCTAAGGAAGAATGGAGGATGGCAACATTGGACCAAAGACCAGCTGACTGATAGGGCACCTTGGGTTAAGAAGAATGGTAAAGTAGAGGTGAAGAAGGGGTATCTGACCTGGGACTTAGATTTGAGGGAAGGTCCAATTCTGTTATTCCAAAGAGTACAAAAAAGCAGTAAAAACTGGCCATACTTTAAAGGGAAAAAATGAATCACTGCAAACTCTACTGTTAGAAAGTCAATGTCATTGTTTTTTTAACAGAGGATACTAAATTTATAAAGTGGGGGAGACCTTATCACAAAAAGTTTTGGTTGAATATACAAACTATGAGTTTCCAGGAATTTGATATTATGGTTGCATAGTTATAATAATGTCCCGAGTCAGTTGCTTTGGAAAATGGATTATGATGTACCTAATTAAGTTGAATCTTTTAGAAAAAAAATAAGTAATTTGATATGCAGAACACTAGAGATGATATAATTTGAGAATAAAAAGTCATTGTTACACCAGTTATTATAGTTTGTTTCAAGATGTATACCTCTTCATTTACTGAAGAGTCAAATACTAACCAGTCAAATGCTGAAAGGTCAAAGATACAACAGAAGTAATTACTTTCACTTGCACAAGGGCTACTGAGAGCGTGAATGCAATTACTGTCCCTCATTCTCTAGGCACACTGTGTTGTAAGGCCAGGGTTGAATATCTGAAATGAAGCATTGCCAGATATTTTGCATGGTAACATCTTATACTAACTGCTAAGATATTAAGAAAACCTCATACACTTCTTAGATGAAAGATATATTGAGCAGTTCATCTTTCATATGGAGTATTTGGGTTTGAAATATCAGCATGCATCCTGACCCCTGATCTCTGGACAGGTTATTAATTGTATTATATAGACAGCATTTTCTACATGCTCCACAGTGCCAATATTTGAAGTTGGCACTGAATTCATATGAAATTATATACAGCTTTATAAAATCACACCTTAGAAAGAGCAGCTCATTCTTTAATGCACATTTTATAAAGAGACAAAAACAGATTTAATCTTGAAAGTTTTAATCAAGTTTGTGGAATGTCCTTAACCAAGCTTCTTTACTTGTCAAATTATAGTCCTCCTTTACTATTCTTAGCAATTAAGGTATTTTCTTTCTGCAGTTCTTAACTGTCTCCAGATTTCAAAAAAAAATTAAAGCATTTTTGTATCACTTGAGAAATATAAAGTGATGGCTATATTAGCTAATTAATACTAATGTCATTAAAAAAACAGCAACAGGAGTAAAACATTCCTTAAACTGTGCACCATTTAAATGCTATTTTTAATGTGTGCTTTAATACATTGCAAAAAGTCATTCACCTGTTAAATATATTAAATTGTCTTCGTAAGACTATAATAAGCATTTTTCCAAATGCTTGGACGTAGTATTTTGTAAGGACTTGGCTTCCCTAACTATTGTACTAGCTATTTTATTAGCATAGTTTATGCAAGTTTACATTTCACACATGTGCAACTCTGAATATGATGAATTCCAATATTCTCTATTGGAGAATACTCAGTGAGAAGTATTAATAAAAAATACATAAGGGCAGTGCCATTAATATCTAATTACCTTTTGGCATTTCCATTCACATTACTTTCAATATTATATAATAATATGACTCTTGTTCCTTCAGTCAAGACAACTACTCTGTGGTTTTGTCAAGCCATATATATTTATGCTCCTTTGTTGGTTTTTTATTTCATTCATTCATTACTTTACAGGCAATGGACAAAGTAGATACTGTTCCTTATTATATTGAGCTTACATCTGGGTGAAAATGGGGAAGAATAAGCAAATAAACAAGGTATATAATAATGACATGTTATGAGAGACTCTGAAAAAATGTTTAGATAAAGAAGTTCAAGTGTGCAAGAGGTATTTCTTAGAAGGAAGACATAAAACATACCTGTTGATATTTAAGCAGAAATTGTTAAAAAGAGGTGAGTGGTGAGTGGGAGGGGCATGATGTATGACTATCCCAGGCAAAGACCATCTCAAAAGCTTCAAGGTAAGAAAAAAACACAAATGACCAAAAATGGGTAAGGAAGTCCCTATGGTTGGAAAGTGAATGAAAGAAGGAAAGAAAATTAAATATGGACATTAAAAAGAACCCGTTTTCTATGATGAGAGAAATTTACATTTAGAAATTTGAGCATGATTCTGAATAAGACAAAGAACAAGTGAAATTTTCTGAGCACAAAAATAATATTATCCAAAATACAGTTTAATATACATTTGCTGCTCAAGGTGGAAGTGGAGGTCAAATGAGGAATCAGGTAGAAGACTTACAAAGTCTTTGGTGTAAACTAAACCAAAAATTACAGTTTAGAATACAGAAATAACAATAAAAATAGTGGGAAAACTGAATTAATAACGATGCAGTTCATTGATGCACGGGGTGCAAGGTGGGAGTGTAAGATGGGGCATCAGAGGTGTAACAGAAAAATTACCTGCCAAGTGCACAAAGGTGGTTAAGAGCATAGCTGGCTTTGAAAACATGTGGCCAGGCTTCAGAACAGACAAGTAATGATTACTTTGTGACTTAGGATAACAATTATTTTATCATAGCTCGTGATTTTCCCAACATCATTTATTGAAAAGACTGTCTTTACCCCATTGTATGCTCTTGCTTTCTTTGTCAAATATTAATTGACTATGAAGGTATGGGTTTATTTCTGAGCTCTCTGAACTGTTCCAGTGATCTATAGCCCATTGTTATGCCAGTACCAGGCTGTGTTTATTACAATGGCCTTGTATTATAGTTTGATATCATATATTGTGATATCTGAAACTTAATTTTTTCTCAGGACTGCTGAAGCTATTCAGGTTTCTTTTTAGTTTAATATAAATTTTTGGAGGATGTATCCTAGATATGTGAAATATGCACAAGATATTTTAATAGAAATTGTGTTGAATTTATATGTTGCTTTGGGTACCTCACTAATCATTAGAAAGCTGTAAATTAAAACTACGATAAGATACCACCTCACGCCTGTCAGAATGGCTACCATTAATAAATCAATAAACAAGAAGTTTGGATGAGGAAGTGGAGAAAAGGGTGCCCTAGTGCATTGATGGTTGGGAATGCAGATTGGTAAACCCACTGTGAAAAACAGTATGGAGTTTCCTCAAAAAATTAAATACAGAAGTTCCTTTTGACCCCCTGATCTAACTTCTGGGATTATATCCTAAGAACCCCCAAACACCAATTTAAAATAATATATGCATCCCCATGTTCATAGCAGTATTATTTACAGTAGTCAAAATCTGAAAATAGCCGAAGTGCCACCGGTAGATGACTGGATAAAAAAGTGTGGTACTCACTTCTATTCAATACAGTATTAGAAGTTCTAGCCACAGTGATCAGACAAGAAAAGGAAATAAAAGGTATCCAAATAGGAAAGGAGGAAACAAAACTGTCATTGTTTGCAGATGACATGATAGTGTACATGGAAAACCCTATAGCCTCTACCAAAAAACTGCTCGAACTAATAAATGAATTTGGCAAAACAGCGGGATACAAAGTCAATATCCAGAAATCAAAGGCATTTTTGTATACCAACAATGAAACAGCAGAAGCAGAAATCAGGAAAAAAATCCCATTCGATATAGCAAAAACAAAAATAAAATATCTGGGAGTAAACCTAACCAAGGAGGTAAAAGACCTGTATGCAGAAAACTACACAACACTGAAGAAAGAAATCAAGGAAGACACAAATGAATGGAAACATATAGCGTGTTCATGGATTGGAAGAATTAACATCATCAAAATGTCCATACTACCCAAAGCAATTTACAGATTCAATGCAATACTTATTAAAGTACCAATGGCATATTTCACACACATAGAACAAATACTTCAAAAATTTATATGGAACCATAAAAGACCCCGAATAGCAGCTGCACTTTTGAGAAAGAAGAACAACGTAGGAGGGATCACAATACCTGATATCAAACTGTATTACAAGGCCACTGTAATCAAAACAGCATGGTACTGGCACAAAAACAGGCACACAGACCAATGGAATAGAACAGAAAGCCCAGAAATAAACCCAACTCTCTACAGTCAATTAATATTCAACAAAGGGGACAATAACATAACATGGAGTAAAGACAGCCTTTTCAACAAATGGTGTTGGGAGAACTGTACAGCTACATGCAAAAAAATGAAACTTGAGCACCAACATACACCATACACCAAAATAAATTCAAGTTGGATAAAAGACTTAAATATAAGCCGTGAAACCATTAAAGCCTTAGAGGAGAGCATTGGCAAGAAAATCTCAGATATTCCACGCAGCAATATTTTTACTGATACGTCCCCTGGAGCAAGGGATATAAAGGAAAGAATAAACAAATGGGATCTCATCAAAATTAAAAGCTTCTGCATGGCTAAGGAAAACAGTATCAAGATACAAAGAGAAGCAACAGCTTGGGAAAACGTATTTGCCAATGATACCTCAGACAAAGGTTTAATCTCCAAAATATACAATGAACTCACTCAACTCCACTCAAAGAAGACAAGCAACCCAATTAAAAAATGGGCAAAGGACTTGAACAGACACTTCTCCAAGGAGGACATACAGAGGATCCAGAGACACATGAAAAGATGCTCGATATCACTAGCTATCAGAGAGATGCAAATTAAAACCACAATGAGATACAACTTAACACCAGTCAGAATGGCTATCATAAACAAAGAAACAAACAACAAGTGCTGGAGAGGTTGTGGGGAAAAGGGAACCCTAGTTCACTGTTGGTGGGATTGCAGACTGGTACAACCAATATGGAAAATAATATGGAATTTTCTAAGAAAGCTAAAAATGAACGTGCCTTTTGACCCAGCAATTCCACTGTTAGGAGTATATCCTAAGAATCCTGAAGCACCAATCTAAAAGAACCTATGCACCCCAATGTTCAGAGCAGCACAATTTACGATAGCCAAGAGTTGGAAGCAACCTAGATGCCCATTGATTAATGACTGGATCAAAAAACTATGCTATATTTACACAATGTAATTCTATGCATCAGAAAGAAAGAAGGAGCTCCTACCCTTTGCAACATCATGGATAGAACTGGAAAGCATTATGCTGAGTGAAATAAGCCAGGTGGTGAAAGACAAATACCACATGATCTCACCGTTAACAGGAATTTAAACAAAACAAACAAGCAAGCAAAATATGACCAATGACACTCAAATACAGAACAGGCTGACAGGGTCCAGAAGGGAGAGGGGAGAGAATCATAGGGGAAAAGAGGATGGACTCACATGAATAAGTATAAAGAACACATGGACAATAACTAAGGGTGGGAGGCGGAAATGGGAGGGAGGCAGGGAGTATGGGGCAGGGGGCGGGCAGGGTTGGGAATATAAGACAGAAAGCTGTACTTGAACAAGAATTAAATAAAAAAATTATTTTTTTTTAAAAAGTGTGGTACTTTTACACAATGGAATATTCTGCAGTCATAAAAAAGGACATCTTACCTTTTACAACAGCATGGATGAATCTGGTAACATAAGCCAGTCAGATAAAGACACATACCATATGATCTCACTTATATGTGGAATATAATTAATGAACAAAGAAACAAACAAAAATCCTGACAAACACAGTAGAAACAGAGACATGGACACATGGAATAGACTGACAGCTATAAGAGGGGAGGGGTGGAGGACTGGGTGAAAGAAGGTAAAGAGATTAGCCAAAGTACTTATATGCATAGCCCATAGACATGGGCAACCATGTGGTGGTGGCCAGAGGGAAGGTGGGGCAAGGGTGGTAGGGAGGAGGTAAAGGGGTGTGGGAAAATGAAAACATCTGTAATAGTGTCAATGATAAAAATAAACTTCACAGAAAGGGGCTATATGTAAATAATTTTAACATGTAAGGAAAAATACTACATTTCATATTTTATTCTTTTGTAATAGATAAAGAACATCCTCAAATATTTGAATAAATGGTTTAGTCTATTGAAAAACATATTTTGCATATTAATAAGCTGACATTGTATGCTAGAGTCCATACAGTTTCCATGGAATGAGGAAGGGACAAAACCTTTTATCACCCCTTGTGACAAATGTGGCCATCACTTTTAAGCCTTTAAAATTAATTCATATTGAGCACTTTCTTCACTTTTAGGGGGTTTTGCTCTTTATAAAGAAATATATACAAATGAGATAGAATATTCAAGTTTACATATATGTGTTTTGGCCAAAATCTTGTAGAGTAAAAGAATGATGTTTATCAATGTTTGCCAGCCATGTACCAAGTAGTGAGTGACAATATTTATAGCCTAAGTAATTATTCATTGTCCATGGCCCATTTTAGAGGTAATGAGGCACAGTTATTGTCTATGACTTTAGTTTACAAACTCCCTATATAGCTTCACACTTCACTGAAGTTATGTCAAGGGTAAAGTCAGCTCCTCTTCTGAAAAAACAATCCATCAGTTATTCTTGCTTAAAAGCAGCTTTCACAATTTATCTCACTGATATTTACAAAATTGAGAATACCCTGTAAATATTTCTGTTTTAACTGTAAATTGTGGGACCTCACCTGATTCTATTTACCTAGAGGACTCCAGACATAATCCCAATGCTGAACATAAACCCTGAAATGAGCACAGGGACAATGCTAAACCCATTTTAAGTTGAGGTTATGTATGTTTGACCCTTATTCTCCAGATTAATAGCAGAACAATTTTAATTTGTCATTCTCTGACCCTTACTAATATGATTTTGAAATTACTTAGAAAACTCTCTTTGGTAAGAAACTTGGGAAGCTATACTTTTGCTGTCTGATGACCAATTGCATGGAAAATTGAAATAGATGGGGAAAAGTTTTCCACTAAATGATTTTGCACCAGAGTGTGGTAATCACCTTGGTAATGTTTGGCTAATGTCCTTCTTTTCTCCATTACCTTCCATCAACTCCCATCATGCTTCACTTCCTCTCCAGGATACAAGGTGGCTCTCCCTCTTCCCTATATCAATTTCATTTGGTAGCAGCCCATTTCACACCATTCCAACACTATATTCTCATCAGCTTATGCTCACTTTTATTTCAACTATAAGTGAATTATACCACTATTTTATTTTCTCATTCATGTATTTAAAGCATCCTCAAAATTCATGTACAAAACATTTAAAAAAGAGAGGTTTTAAAATGAAGAGAAAACTAGAAACACTTACTAAATAAAAATGTAGAAATCAAAGAAAAATTTTTACTATTCCTACTTAAACTTAACATTTCAAAATAAGGTCATAGTACAGAGTAAATGGAAGGCTACTGATCATTAAGACCTGAGCTCAGACTGCTCAATTTATTTCTATAACCCCAAAGAGAACTGATAGGGTACTCCACTACTAGGCCCAGATCTTGCAGTAGTAAATATCTTCTGCTACTGAAAGAGAGGCTGAAATAGTTCCCGTCATTATGGACTATAGATGGAGACATCAGTATCAAATTGTATTTAGTTTAATATAGGTACTATAGAAATATTTATAGATATGCATACATGCATGGTTAGTATGCACACACATATTTTTCCTCTTAGACAGCTAAGACGGCCTACAGACACAGAAGTCTTGGTGACAACAAGTGCACCTACCACCCTGATCTTGCTTTCTAGTCAATTCTCAAATAAAAGGAACAAAGCTTTGTGAAGAAATGGCTAAATCTGTGCCTGATGTGGGATATATAGAAGATGAATCTAGAGTATCTTCTAGTGACAAAATGTAAACAGTGTTTAAAAAAAACAGTGAAGAAAAGAAGCACAATGTTGGCAATGTGTCAGAGAGTGCAATGCACTCTCAATACACAGGCATTGAGAGTCAATGGAAGAGTGCCCAATGGCCAACAGTTTGAGAAAATGAATAGTATAAGGCTGGATTATAACCCAAAGTATAAAATAAATGTCTACAAGTTCATACCATAAATAAGGAAACACTTATTTAGTAAACACTTAAATAGTAAATTTAAGTTTAAATTTAATAGTAAATTTAAATTTAAATTTAAGGAAACACTTAAATAGTAAATAGAGAAGAGACAATTATCCTAAACAGAATTTTGAAGAGTTTATGCAGATCATCTGCCCTCAATGAAGAGGAATGTAACCCCCACACTGTAAGTATGTGCTGTCCATGGTGACTTCCATACAAAGACTACAATACAAAATGGGTTTAAGAAGAGCAACTCTACAGTAGAGACGCCTGACAGGCACCACGGCTGTCAAGTGATCAAGGTCAAAAACACTGATAGGTCATTTTGATGGTATGTAGACTTACTTAAGTGAAGAAATGACCATGTGACTCCTGTCTAATCATGATGAAAATATAAGACAAATTCCAACTGAAGACATTTGATACAATTTCTGGTTGATACTCCTCAAAACGGGCAAGGTCACCTAAAACAAGGAAAGTTAGAAAATGTCACAGGTAAGAGATACTAAGGTGCTAAGACATGACTAACACATGTGTACATATTGGATAAGATCCTGAAACTGATAAAGGACATTAACTCAAGACTAAAAATTTCTGAGTGGAGTATGGACTTTAGTTAAAACAATGTATTCATATTGGCTCATGAACTGTAACAAATGTACCTATACATAAAAGGTTAACAATAAATCAGTATACTATCTTTAAATTTTTGCATGTATCTAAAAATGTTCTAAAGTAAAAATTTTATTCTACAAACACAAACATTAAAGTAGCAGACATTAATCCAAAAAAGTACTTTATCAATCATATTTTTCTATACCTCCTTTCATAAATGTCTCTGGTTTCAGAAAAACATGTGGCTAACATTAGGCATCTTCAACAGTATACACAACCTGTCATTTTAATAAAACATCAAAATTTACCAAGCAACTTAAGGAGGGGATATAGGTGAAAACCACAGAAAACAGAACTGAAAATATATATCCAGCAGAGAATAATATAAACCAGATGGAATCTAAATATAAACCTCAATTTTCAGATCATTGGTATATTAAATAGCAATGCGACTTATCACTTCAAAATTATTTTGTTTTTTAGGTTGCCTATATATACAGTATGTAACTTCCCAAAAGGTGTTCCAGAAGAAACAGATCCCATGTTAGGTTACATGGTCAAGTATTTTAATGAAAAAAATTGTTACAATTTATATTCTATTTTTCAAGGGTTAGCATGTATATTAGCTTCACAAAACTTTTGGTAATTGTGACAATAAAGAGCTGCATTAAATAGCTATGACATTATTTTATCCAAATTTCCCAGAAACATTTGATCATGTTTATGTGTCTTTTTACATAAAGCCTACAAATTCTTTATAAAATTAATATATTCAGAAATACATTTGGCCCAAACAAACAAACTTCTACAATTTTGATCCTGAACAAAAGGACTTGACCACATTAAATCAAAATTCACATAAGAAATGCCATGACTCGGCATCACATAATTCTTGCATCGTCAATGTAGAGGAGGAAGAATCCTAAAAGACAAAGACATAGAATGTGCAATGACCCTTGTTTTAAAATATTTATGCTGTTCCATTTTGAATAAAAACGGCATATCATTTATTGCATTATCTTTGTTAAACCAATTTTATACTTTGTTTATACTTTAGTATCTATAATTATTTTATTGCATATTTGAGAATCATTTATGATTTCTGAAATAAATGACACATGAATGAGATTTATGTCCTCAAATTACTTCTATTATAACATACTCTCAATATTAAAATAATCAAGTTTAATCCATTCATAATACATTAGACTAAGATTATAAGAAAAGATTAAACTTAGTAGCAAATTAACATGTTATTTATGAAAAACTGTGTTTCACAATTTCTCTAAGGAACTATTGATCTATTACTGAAAAACAGGGGAAAAAATCCTTTAAACTCTTAAGCCATTATACTAATGTAGATTTACGTAAAACAAAGATCCTGAGTGTTCACGATATCATTTCAACAAATGCTGAAAACTAGTTTTCTCAAACAGCAAAAAAGAAAATCTTAAAGATATGTGTACCTCTATGGGATTATTAAAAAGGTCAAGACAAGGATTTCATTGTGAGATTCTAAAGAAACATGATGTTGGATATTATTGAGAATAAGTCTTTCTGTCACACACTAATTATGTGACCTCAGGCAAGTTGTTAAAACTCTGTGATGAGTCAAGTTCCTTCCTCACTGCTTTTGAACAAAGGACTGGAAAAATATAGTAAGGGTAGCAACTGATATTACTTGAAAAATTTTGGTGGTGTCATTTACTCTATGCTGCCCACTTGATTCATGTAATAATATGAAGTCTCAACCCCAGCTCAAGAGAATGATTTTTTATAACACATTTTTAAAGATTTTACTTATTTATTTTTAGACAGACGGAAAGAGTGGGAGAGGTAAATCAATGTGTGGTAGCCTCCTGAGCACCCCTACTGGAGACCTGGCCCACAATCCATGTAGGTGCCCTGACTGGGAATTGAACCAGCATTCCATTGGTTTGCAGGCCTGCGCTCAATCTACTGAGCCATACCAGCCAGGGCTATAACACATTTTAATTTAAAGAATACTAAAGGGTCATGCCTGGGACTGGTTTCATGATACATATTTTTAAATCCTTGATGAAAAGAGAAGTAAAAGCACTAGTTAAGATGAAAAATATTATAACCACTTTGGATATTACAAAGGAAGGTCGTAACAACCTACCATTTTAAACATTACTTTAAACATTTTTAATTGTGCATCATTTTACTGGTAAATAATTTTAAAGTTTGACAATGCCAGCTAGAGAGACTATAGATACATACATTGGAGAGACTGTAGATATAGCCACCTCTTATATATTACTTCAGTGCATGTGTGTAAATTAAAACATCCTCTTTAAAAAGCAATTTAGGATTCTATCGTAAAGTTAAACATTTGCAAAGTCTATATACTAGCTACACAATTCTTAAAAATGTAATAGGAGAAATTCTGGCACATCTGCAATTCCTCCCCATACTCATGACACACAGAAACTAAGGTAGAAATAGAAACCTAATAAATGTAGACATAAAATTAATAATACTACAGCAAATATAAATAAAATAGAAGACACTTAATCAACAAAATAATAAAGAATCAAATACTCTAGCAAGATTCAGAAAAATAAAATTTAAAGTATACAGATTGTGCCCTGACTGATGTGGCTCAGTTGGTTGAGCATCACTCTGCAAAGTAAAAAGACGGCCATTTGATTCATGGTGTGGGCACACACCTGGGTTGTGGGTCTGGTCCCCGGTCAGGGTGCATAGGAGAGACCACCAATCATCATCCCTCTCTCACATCCATATTTCTCTCCCTCTCTTTCTCCCTCCCTCCCTCTCTCTAAAAATAATTAAATCAAAATATAAAAAAATGCAAATTATTAGTAACAGGATTGTAATGGAGAGCCCACTACAGATACTACATACGTGAATAAGATGAAAGGATATTAAAAAGAACTTTATGCCAATATATATGATAATTTAGACAACAAAGAATAAGTTCTCAGAAAAATACAGGCACAAAAATAGTAAAAAATCTTTCTAGTTGTATGTTTATTAGATAGATTGAAATCATTATTTCAAGTCTGCCACAGAGAAATCTCCAGATTCAAATAGCTTTATTAGTGAATCCTTTAAAATAAATCTATGGGGTAAATATCACTAATATAGCCATTTTAAAACTCTTACAGTTTTTAAAAATAGAGAAAATATTTTCTTTTTTATGAGGAAATCATAACCTCAATTTCAAAATTAGCAAAGAACCTTACAACATGAGATTAGCGAAAATGTACCCCAGGGTTATAGATAGAATTCTTAAGAAAATATAAATAAGTTAAATTCAACCATATATGACTGGATTTAAATGTATATTTACATATTTAATATATCTCAAATATCACACTATATAAATCTGAAAGTCAAAAACTTCTCTAAACAAACTCAGTAGAACAAATGTGAAAGACTAGACTGGATATTTCAGAAAAAGGGGGCATCTGATATATCAATAAATGTGAGACACTAGTATATACCCACCATAATAAAAGAAAATTAAAATGGAAGAAAAAATAACAAATGTCATGGTGAGGATGCAGAGCACCCGGAATCTCCTAAATGAGAAATGTGATGTTGGCAAAATCACTTGGAAAATTCTGTAACAGTGTTGACCAAAGCATAATGTAAGCATACCCTGTGACCCAGCAATTCCTCAGGGTATATATAACATAAAATTATACATGTGTTCACCAAAAACATGGATTTTTCAGAATAGCACTATTGTTCATTGGCACCACACACAAACTATCAAAAAAGTAAATGTCTATCCAACCTCATAATGGCTAAATTATGTAAAGTGTATTCACACACAGAATAGCATAAAACAGGAAAGAACAATCTACAATTTAACACACAATAGTATGGCTGACTTTCAAAAATATGTTACCAAATGCAGTCAGACAGAAAAAAAGTTTATGCTATATTCACTCACTTATTTATCAAGTATTCCAGGGTATTATAAATCAGATTAGTGGCTATTTTTGAGGGGGTTATGTATGATAAAAGAACAGGAGAGGAACTTCCTTATTCCTGGAAATGTTTGGTTTCTTGATCTACATGTGAGATACACTGATTATTTTATGAATTTGCAGTGAGTTGTACATCTATACTAACTTCTCTTGTTCATATATATATATGTCAATAAAAAGCTAAAGAGATAGCCTATGTCTGCAAAGTGGATTCAGCTGGTTGGTTACCTGACCTGCAAACAAACAAACAAAAAAACAAATTAACGTATTTTCAACTTACCTTCTGATTTCAGAATTATCTCAGTAAAGTAGTTCCCATTATGGCTCACCCCAATTCTGATTGAATATCCTCTATTGAAGTTCCAACCTAAAATTCACTTTCCTCATGATGAAAATGGAATGATTGTCCTGATGCTTACACGAGAAAACACGTACAAACCCTTCCGTCCAATGCCTGAACACATAAGGTATAGTGTCTGCTTGCAGATTTTACTGTGTTTCCTGTCCACCTTAAAGACTTTTGCAATCATTTGTAAGACCTGAAAATACACAGGACATAGAAAAATTTAACATACACGCAATTAATTAAACATCCTTGGAAACCATTACAGAGCTTTGATGTCAGCTCCTTGGATGCTTCCCAAATACTTCAGCTTGTTCAGTTCATTTTGCCCTTTAAAATTTAATGAGAGTTGGCTTGAATTCTCATTATATATATATATATATATATATATATATATATATATATATATATGTATAGCTAGCATTTTCAAATTCTTGCTTTCACTGATTTCTTCCTGCCAACTTTGTTCATGTTTCAACTTTTCCATATATTTTAACGTACGAGATGTGTCAAACTGCCTTTGTTCCTGACATGCCACTGACTCAATTTTTAAATTTCATTAAAGTTAGGTATGAGTAACCCAAAATGCAGAGTTCATAAGACTCTATTGCCCAGTTCTGTGGTTTATACAGAGTTTTAAATGACAGTAAGGATGACCTGCTTTGACTTGGAGGGGACAGAACACTGAGATTTCCTGTTAGGGGGAGTCCATGCTCAAGTTCGTGAGAAGGTAGAGGCAGTGGACCCCACCAGAGAGCCAAAAAATTGAGTCACCGACACCACCAGAGTCTGCCTGGAATTCCAAACTCACAGCAAATACACCCGACTCTTCTGCCAGGGTGTAAGCTCCACAGAGTGGGGGCAACAGGGAGTCTGGAGGTGGGCCTGTTATATTCCCCCAGACTGAAGCCATTAGGAGGGAAGTGCCCCCCTAAAATGGTATTTGTGGTGTGGGAGTAGGACTTACCACAGGGACCCTGGTGGCTGCCCCTTCAGCCTCTCCCCAGAGCCACAAACCTCAGTCTGTCCTCATACAACTCTGGCCCACTCTGAGCTTTCTCATCTGGAGTCTGGGGTGAATGCCTGCCAATGACGTTTTGTGTATCGTCCCTTCAGAAGGGCAGCTGTGTCTCGAGCAGACTCCCATCTCTCTCTGGTGGACAGATGTTTTATGTTTGCCTCTCCATGGCTCTGATGCTCTGGGCTGGGGAGCCCAGCATAAGGTCGAGTCCCCAAATTCCTCAGGGGGGACCTTCGCAGCTGAGATATCCCTCCAGAATCTCAGCTGCTTCTCATGGGAGTGGGGCCAGCCCTTCTTGTGTCCCTGCCCTTTCTAACAGTCTCTATGTGGCTTCTTCTGTAAATCTGTGCTTATAAAACTTCAGTGCAGTTAGTCTTCAGTTGGTTATTCAGATTGATTGTTTTACATTTTACTTGTAATTCCTGCTTGGTCCTGGAGTGAATATAACTTCCATCCATCCTGTGATCATCATGAATCCCCCATTTTACTTATTTTTTACATTTGATTTTGCTAAAATGTTAATAAAATGATTGACATTAGCACCTCATTTTCTGTGAGATAAGAAAAACAAAGATCAAAGCAAGTATAACTTTATACATTGCTAGTAGGAATATAATATTGGTAAAATGACCTTGAAAAGCTGCACGCATTGTGGAAGGGAGCCCACTGACATCCCCTAGCAGCTCGTGGAAGGCAAATCCAAGTCTGCTTGCTTAAGTCACTATATACCACTAACGTTTTTCATAAATTAGTCTGTATTCTAAGTCATCAAATAAAATCGCTTAATATCGGCTAAAATGAAAACAAATTCAAATAATATTTCATTGGAGAAAAATGAAGCAATTATATCATAGAAATAAGATACTACATGACATTTTAAGTTGAAATATATTGTTTGGACCTCACCTCTTTTATTCTTTTCTGCTACCACCAAAATATTTGTTTAAAATACACAATAAATAATGTTTTGTGTTTAAATATATTTATGTTTAAAATATAAAATAATTAATATACATAGAGTGAAACATCATAATTGTGAGTCTATTTTCTGAGAAGAAATCAAACCCCCCAATGTGCTGGATTTGAGAACTCAAACCAACAACACGATAAAAATGAACATTAAATGCTTTCATATCCTTGACACCAGAATGGTCTGTTGGTTCATATTTGAGTGTCTCAATTAATGTCGTTATTGGAGCTAAAAGTTATCAAGTGGTGTCTCTTTCATCCTCTTAGTTATCAGTTTAAAGTCTAAACCAGATTTTCTGCTTTGTCCCAAATAGTCATGGAAAATATTTTTTAACAATGCTTGACAATCTTAATGTGTGACTTCTGCAGTAATTCAGCTACTTCTAGGCATATAATATCTCTCATTTAGGTCGTGAAGTGTACTTCATCAATGATTCACTCAACATAAAGCACTAATTAAGCACCAAATAAATTTACATTAACAGAAAAAAAAAACCACCTGTAAGTATATGATAACTCAATCTTTTCCAAGTGGTTCAGGCTGTATCACCAATATTTTAAAAAGTATCAAATATAAGATTATCAAACATTTCAGGAATAAAACTGAGGCTTATTTATCTCCTTGATTACATGCTATCATCATATCTCAAAATATATCAAAATATAAAATTGATTTTTTTACACAGAAAGACTAAATAAAGATCAATATATTGTCCCCACCACCCATTCTGTATATTTACTCTAAGATGAACTCCTAAGGATGCCTTTGTGTGAATGGTATTATTTCAAATCATATCTTTATATATTTCCTTCACTGCAGTCCCCACATCCATATATATATATATATATATATATATATATATATATATATATGGATGGATGTATATATACATATATAGGATTCAACTGTGCATAAAAATAAAAATTTTTCAAATTCCCAATTCAAAAAAAAATATATATATATATATATATACACAAAAGACATTTACTGGCTGTTTTACAACACAATATCCAACTAAAGGGTTGTTATAATCATCTAATTAAATGATAATGAAAGCAAAGGAAAAAAATTATTGTTCACTGAGAACAAGAAACAAACACAAATCAAACATAAATAAGAGAAAGAGAACAGCTGTGGAATATGTGTAAACATATTTTTTAAAGAATATAATTGTAAATCATAGAGAATTTGAATTTGGAAATAGTTGTTCACACCAGCCTCTTTTAAATGCTTTTATTCTCTTTGCCACAGGGACAGAAATTTGTCTCACTTCTGTCTCTTTGAGCTCTCTCTCCTTCTCCATCCTTGTCTCCTCTGTGCAACTTGTAAATGTTGGAGTGTCTCCGAACTCATTTCTCAGACCTCGCTTTTTATCTTGCTCCCTAGGCTATTTCTGACTTGAAATGTTCTGTATCCTGATTTATTTTGCATAAAGCCCAAGCTAAACTATCGATCCCTTTAAACTTTTCCCGCACTATCTTTCCTAGATGAGTACGGCACTCCCATTAACTCATTTGCTTAAGCCTAAAACTGTAAAGTTATGGTTTTATCCATTTATTCTTCTATTAACATATTCAGTCAGTAAGAGCTAAGGATGCCAATTTAAATAGACTTATCAATACAACCATTAATCACTACCTCTCCTGCTAATAACTTCCAATTCACAACTCATGATTGAATTAATGCATTGATTCCCTAAACATTCCATTATTATTATGAGTGATGTTTTTCAAACAAAACCAGACCTATCACTCCTTTGCTTAGTGGTTTGTCTCCACCTCACACTAAAGTGCAAATATTTATCTTTGAGATTAAATCCAAATAGATCATATGTCCTTACACTCTCTATTCTCCATTAGGAAGCAGCCTAGTCCTTCTAACCTTCCAATCACTCTCTTGGTTACTCACTACCACCTACAAACCTCACATGTCTTTCTGTGCTTTTAAAATGCCAAAGTCCTTTCTGCCTTGTGGTCTCGGTACCTGTGTTCCTGCTCCTGGAATGGTCTTTCCCCAAGATTTGCACATGGAAATTCCGTGATTCTATAAACTTTGTTGCTTAAATTTCATTTTCTCCAAGTGCAACCAACTTAGAAAATATTCTAACAGACTCTCCAACCATCAAGTATGTCATGCTTGTTTTCATACACAACTTCAATTTACCTTAATGTTTGTCAATAATATACATAAATATCTGATATTTTATTGGATCATTTGCTAGTTGTCTATGTCTGTTTCACCAAAATTTAAGTGTCATAGATACAGAAACATTTGCTTATCCACTATATCCCAGAACCCTAGAATATGTTAATACTGGCCTAGAATATGTTAATATGTTAATAATGCATTTTATAAAAATAAATGTTTTTCTTCATTTTAAATGATTGTTTTTAAAACCTTGAGTACACAAAATAATATTAGTTGTCAACATTGGATCAAAGCACAATTTCATCAATTTATAATTATATATTTTATTTCTAATAAAATTATTTATCAGAACATAAAAATGCAACAGATGCCAACATAAAAGCCAAAATCTTGACAATAACTTACGATACTCCCCCTTAATTTATGCTTTCTCCCCCCAGAAGTAACCATTTTAAACATATCTTCTGTATAAGAATTAATTTTAAGTTTTTATTGTTAGAATTTCAATTAGTCAAATTAAATGGTTGGGACAAAGTCACCAATACACCCCAGAACGCCTCTTTAAAAAGTACTCCTAGCCAAACAGACAAAATTCAGAAACTACATATTTAACAAAAGTAGGTGGCAAGTTATCCTGAGAGTATTCTATAAATAGTGTTTGTGGGGGGGAAAGTCAATTTAAAAATCAATATTCATACAAGATTAATAACTGTGCAAAGAGAGTAGAGGGGAAAAACACTTTCCAATAATCCTAAAAGCACAGGGTCAGAGAAATCAACTGCAAATAATCACATGGAAAGAATCTGTAGCAAGTTAAACAAAGTTTAACAATGACATAGAGGAAGGAAGGAAGGAAGGAAGGAAGGAAGCAAGAAAAGAAGTGAGGGAGGGTGGGAGAAAGAAAGGAAAAACAGGACCCACCCACTAAAGCATAATGGATCAGGATGCTTCTGAAAGAAAAACTATGACATATAACCAAATTGAGCAGGGCAGATACTATTAAGTTGATAGATAGTTCAGTTATTTTTTAAAAGATTTTATTTATTTATCTTCAGAGAGGAAGGAGAGAGGGAGAGAAATATCAATGTATGGTTGCCTTTCATGTGTCCCCTGCTGGGAGTTGGCCTGCAGGGAACCAGCCTGCAACCCAGGCATGTGACCTGGCTGGGAATTGAACCACGATCCTCTGGTACGCAGGCCTGCGCTCAATCCACTGGGCTATACCAGCCAGGGCCAATAGTTCAGTTATTTAATGGTGAGGATTCCACAAAAGTCAAATCACAAAATTGTTTAGGTAGCTATTCAAACAGGCTTAAATTGAATTGTTGTCAAGATAGCAATGTAAATTATGCAGAGGTGAAATGACTTATAACTAATATTTTTCCAATGTACTGTATAAAAACCCCAAAACACTAAAAAAAATAAGAAAAAAGAAAAATAACTGGGAAAAATATTTTGAAGTCACTACCTTTAGGTGATTGCTATATGTTCTACTACTTTTTTGGAATATGTGGAAATTTTTGGAAAATGTTTAAAACAATACAATGGTAGCATGAGTATTAGTTATTAGTTATTAGTAGCTATATTGTTAGAGTTTTGATATATACATATGCAAATAAATGCAATCTCAATTTTCTCCAATTATATTTTGAATTTATTTCAGGTTTCAGTTAAGAGACATTATGTCCACATAACATATAATTTAAAATAACAAACAACGTGAATAAGTATAAAGGACACATGGACAATAACTAAGGTGGGGGGCGGAAATAGGAGGGAGGTGGGGAGCACTGGGGGAGGCAGGACTAGGAATATAAGACAGAAAACTGTACTTGAATAAGAATTAAATAGCCCTGGCTGATGTAGCTCAGTGGATTGAGCACGGGCCTGAGAACCACATGCTCACCATTTGATTCCCAGTCAGGGCACATGCCTGGGTTGCAGGCCAGTTCCCAGCAGGGGACTCACAACAGGCAACCATACATTGATATTTGTTTCCTTCTCTCCTTCCCTTCCCCTCTAAAGATAAATAAATAAAATATTTTAAAAGACTTAAATAAAAAATAAATAAATAAATAATAAAAATAACAAAGTACAAAAATGCCACAAAATACAGCTTTCTACATATTTGTTAAAGAATAATTCATTTTACTTTTTAAGCATTATCACTATATTTGCTTATTTTGAATGATATATACTACTCAATTGTGTGACTGTACACCTGTTTTTTACTCTTTAAATTATTTTCTTGTTTATAAATTATTGATTTTTTTTCCAGGAGTTTGCTTTTGAAGAGTACTGAGCTGTGAATATCCTTGTACATTCTTAATGTTGCTATAGGGAAA
The DNA here is from genome assembly GCF_014824575.4 of Sturnira hondurensis. Lineage (NCBI taxonomy): Eukaryota > Metazoa > Chordata > Mammalia > Chiroptera > Phyllostomidae > Sturnira > Sturnira hondurensis. The sequence continues at coordinate 25,241 of NW_028092541.1, read as the reverse complement.
TCAATTCCCTCGAGCCAATGGCTTTCAATTACAATGCCAGAGAGGACATGTATGAATTCACAATAATAAAATCATGCTCAAGTGTAGCACCAAACTTTTTCAAAGTGGATATATCATTTTTCACTCCCACTATAATGGATCCCAATGGATCTATAGTCTCAACATTTGTTACTGTAAGATTTATTTATTTGCAAATAATAGCCACTATATTATCCCATTGTGGCTATAATTTGTATTTTCTTGAACACTAATGAGGTTGAACATCTCTATCTAAATTCTTAGTCATATGTATGTCTTTTTCTTTCTTTTTTTTTTGTTGAGATACTTATTTGTACCATTTTTTCTGTGGACTGTATACTTTTCTTAGTGACTTATACAAATTCTTGACGTAACTTTAATAGTGATCTGTTTAGATTATGTGTCTTATAAATATATTCTTCAGGATAACAATTAGTATTTATTGAATAAATCAGTGAATAAATATCAAATTAAAACACTTGTTCAAATACTAGATTATGCATTCAGCAGCTGGGTAAATTTAGCAAAGTATTTAATTCTTGTGATATTTAATTTTCTGTGTAAATACTTACTATAAATACTTTATCAGTTTTGATTTTACTATTTAACTTAATGATAAACTAATATTTTGCAGAAATTGAAAAGCATAATAATGTGCAGCAATTGAAAAGCATTATTATTTTTTCCTATAAATATTAAATAAGGGGAAGATAGATACATACATATATACATACATATATCATATGATAGATACATAGACAGGTATTTTAAGCATAAAAGAAATCTGACTATAGTGTTTGTACCATTCTACCACTCAGCCATATAACAAATTATTATTTTTTTAATTAAAATCAAATAATAGTTCTTAGAAAAGTGTTTATATTTAAAATTTTAACCATGAAAGTTATACATTTATATGCACTTGACATCTTTCTTTAAGTAGAAATTTAAGAGTCTGACAAATATTCAAGATTTATCACAGTTTAAATAAAGATAATAAATTATTTTCTTTCTGTTTTTAGGATGAACCTATGTCTGGATGTAAATATGCCTATATCATAAGTTCCTTTGTTGAGCTGCAACTAATAGTATTTAACTGACCAGAGAAAAGTTCACCTCTAACCAAATCATGAAATTGTATTTTCACAACTTTTCTTGATCTCCTTTATCTCTTCATTTTATTTGGCCAGTTTGTCAAAGTATAAACAACCTCACATTTTATTATTTCAAAATTAATTATTAAGATTTTGTTTAACAAATATATAAATCTATATTTGAGATTTACTAAAGTCTTAATATAACCATGAAAATGGATAGAAAATAAAATTTAATAGTTTGCATAAAATTTTAAGTTCAATTTTAACAGCTTATTCTTTACTTAAAGTGACATACTGTGTCTTAAACATAATATATTAATTTTGAATTATAGTTTTGGAATTTTGTCAAAGTTTTTAAATTGCTCTATACAAAACTAGTTGGGAAAGCAATTGATAAATGAAAAACTAGACCTCATCCAAAATAAATAAAACAATAAATCATTTTGTTAGATACATACTATCATTTTGTTAATGTTTGACAGTCGGATAAGTGTCCTCATGTTTAGGTTAAAATGATTTGAACAAAAGTATTTTTTATATCACTGCCACTGCTCACAAAAAAATTAAATAACCTAGAAAAATTCCACTAGACCTGTGAGAAATGTGGACAGCTTAAACATGCATGGTTGACATATCTTCATGAAATGGTCTTAGAATGGAGAGAACAAAGTTTAGATGTAAGATACATTAACTATAATTAAATATCACCTCATACTCATTCAATTTTAGTAATAAGTTTTTTTCCCTAAATGACCCATAAGGGAATACAAAATTAAAGCAGAGAATATAGTGCAATATGTCAGAAATAAAGACTTTCTCTCATTAGACTAACCTACTGATCAGTATCTGAAGAGCCCTGCCCTGGTTAGTAGGACTGTGTAACACAGTACTCATAACTTAGTGGCTTGAAACAGCATCTATTTTGCTTATGACAGCTTATCTCTGCATTACTAAGTGTGATTTGGAGAATGGGGTTGGTATCATCTGAATGCATACTAAAAACCTATGAGAACACACGAGCAGTGAAACACCTGGGCTTTCTCAGGCAGCTCTCTCTCTTTGATGTCCTTCATGTACTCCTTTCAGTATAATGATTTCAATATAACCCGATTTCTTATATGCCCAGTCAGGGCTCCTCAAACATTTCTCTAAGGCAGAGACAGACAGAAGGCTTAGAAGTCACATAGCATCACTTTCATCATTATATATTTCTCAGCTCAGTTACAAATTATACACATCACATGGAAAAGTATCAACACGAAATTGTAAGAACAGGTAGGATAGGATATGTGTGTATATATCCTATATATAGGATAATATTCAGGGCCAGTTAATATTCAGGGAGCTATGTTTTCACCTTGAAGTGGCCAATATGGGAATGTGGAATTTTTATACAAATTATAAATATTTGTCACTGTACTTTTGGTGCATGTGGCTTCCCAAGAGCCAGTGCTAAAACTGCTTCCATGTCTAAGCAAAGAAGACTGCCTACATATTGGTTTATCCTGGTGGGGAATAAAAGGAGCACTTGGTTCTAGTCACAGGTGTAGTTTTTGTGGGTACTTGAAGTTTTGGAGCATTTGGAGGGCTGTGGTAGAAATGGATGTCCCATGGATAGTACATGCTGGACCACGCATGTGTGTCTGTGGAATATTCAACCTCAGTGTGCACACCTAGAACCACAACTGCAGAGGTGTTTTAGTTGTGACCCAACTCACTCTGGATAAGGGCAGGAACAATTCACGTTCCATTGTTTGTAAATTAGCCTGCTGTTTACTTGCATTATTTTTGCTACACTCATTTTATTTGTATTTAAGTGTTTTCAGCAAAGAAAAAATGTACAAGTAAAGATGTAGTCAGATGAATTTCCTGATATTCATTACTTTATGTATATCAAGCACATCAGTAAAAAAAAAGTATTTAACTTATTTTAGTTTTTTTTACTTTTGTGATTTTTTAAATACTTGCCTAATATGCATGTGCTGTAATAATAGTTAGCAGGGAAATAACTTGAGATGATGGCTAGCTTTGTTAATGTCTTATGAACTATTCATGAACAATCTAAGCATAATCATTAAGAACACATGGATTAAGCTTATGTAAGTAGAATAAAAATTTTATGAATGGAATTTTCAAAAAGACCTTAAACTTGCCATTCTCTACTTCTCCAATTTAGTTTGTTTAGTGGAATTAGTAATAACCATCCCAGCACACAAATACCAAGTTATTCTTATATTCATTCAGTTCTACGGCAACAGCTACAAGGTCTTGATAAACTTCATTGGTCCCTTCATTTTAGGTTACAATAAAAAACAGTTTAACCAATTATAATTTTTCTAATTCCTAGGATGCAGAGACCAATTTCCAAGTTTTTTAGCATGTTTTTAATTTTTTTAAATTTTAATCTTTTTTGTTGTTGTTCAAGTACAGTTGTCTCCAATTTCCCCTCACCACTACAACCACCCCAGATATTCCCACTTCCCATCCTTGATCCTACACTCCTTTGGTTTTGTCCATGTGTCCTTTAGATGTTCCTGAAAACTCTTTCTCTTTCATTCCCATTATCCCTTCCTACCTCCCCTCTGGTTACTCCCAGTTTGTTCTTAATTTCAATGTCTTTGGTTATATTTTGCTTACTTGTTTGTTTCATTGATTAGGTTCCACTTACAAGGTATTTGTCTTTCACTATCTGGCTTATTTCACTTAGCATAATGATTTCAAGTTCCACTCATGCTGTGGCAAAGGGTAGAAGCTCCTTCTTTATGCCTGCTGAATAGAATTCCATTGTGTGAATGTACCATAATTTTTTTATCCATTCATTTACTGGTGGGCACCTAGGTTGCTTCCAACACTTGGCTATTGTAAATTGCTATGCTAAGAACATTGGGGTACATAGGTCCTTTTGGATTGGTGACTCATGGTTCTTAGGGTATAATCCTAGCAGTGAAATTGCTGGGTCAAAAGGCAGATCCATTTTTAGATTTCTGAGAAAATTCTATCCTGTTTTCCATAGTGATGGTACCAGTCTGCATTTCCACCAATAGTGCACTAGGGTTCCCTTTTCTCCACATCCTCTCCAACACATGTTGTTTGTTGCTTTGTTTGTGATGGCCATTCAGACTGGTGTAAAGTGGTATCTCGTTGTGGTTTTAATTTGCATCTCTCTGATAGCTAGCGATATTGAGCATCTTTTTCATGTGTCTCTGGATCCTCTGTATGTCCTCCTTGGAGAAGTGTCTGTTCAGGTCCTTTGCCCATTTTTTAATTGGGTTACTTGTCTTAGAGTAGAGTCATGAAAATTCTCTATATATTTTGGAGATGAAACCCCTGTCGAAGGTATGATTGGCAAGTATGTTTTTCCAAATGGTTGGTTCTCTTTTTATTTTAATAGTGTATTTTTTATCTGGGCAAAAGCTTTTAATTTTGATGAGATCCCATTTGTTTATTCCTTCCTTTATGTCCCTTGCTCTAGGGGACATATCAGTGAAAATATTGCTGTGTGAAATATCTGAGATTTTCCTGCCTATGTTCTCCTCTAGGACTTTAATGTTGTTATGGCTTTTATTTAAGTCTTTGATTCACCTTAAATTAATTTTTGTGTATGGTGTAATTTGGTGCTTGAGTTTCATTTTTTGCATGTAGCCGTCCAGTCCTCCCAACACCATTTGTTGAAGAGGCTATTTTTACTCCATTTTATGTTGCTGGCTCCTTTGTCAAATATTAACTGAACATAGAGACTTGGGTTAATCTCTGGGCTCTCTGTTCTGTTCCACTGGTCCATGTGCCTGTTTTTATGCCAGTACCAGGCTGTTTTAATTACAGTGGCCTTACAATACAGTTTGGTATCAGGTAGTGTGATCCCTCCTACTTTGTTATCCTTTCTCAAAATTGCAGTGGCTATTTGGGGTCATTTATGGCTCCATATACATTTTTGAAGTATTTGTCCTATGTTTGTGAAATATTCCGTTGGTACTTTAATAGGCATTGCTTTGAATCTGTAAATTGCTTTGGGAAGTATAGACATTTTGATGATGTTAATTCTTCCAATACATGAACCCGGTATATGTTTCCATTTGTTTGAAAATTTCTTGATTTCTTTCTTCAATGTTGTGCAGTTTTCTGCATACAGGTCTTTTACCTCCTTGGTTAGGTTTATTTCTAGGTATTTTGGCTTTCTTTTTGCTCTATCAAATGGGATTTTTTTCTTGATTTCTGCTTCTTCTGTTTCATTGTTGGTATACAAAAATGCCTTTGATTTCTGGATATTGACTTTGTATCCCGCTGTTTTGCCAAATTCATTTATTGGGTTGAGCAGTTTTTAGGTGGAGTCAATATAATTTCCATGTACACTATCATGTCATCTGCAAACAATGACAGTTTTGTTTCCTCCTTTCTGATTTGGATGCCTTCTCTTTCCTTTTCTTGTCTGATTGCTGTGGTTAAAACTTCCAATACTATATTGAATAGAAGTGCTGAAAATGGACAACCTTGTCTTGTTCCTGATCTTAGTGAAAAAGATTTTAGTTTTTGCCTGTTGAGTAGATGTTGGCTGTAGGTCTCTCATATATGGCCTTTATTATTTTGAGGAATGCTCCCCCTATTTCCATTTTGCTGAGTGTTTTTGTCATTAATGGGGGCTGTACCTTATCAAAAGCTTTTTCCGCATCTATTGATACGATCATGTGATTTTTGTCTTTGCTTTTGTTTATGTGATGTATTACATTCACTTATTTATGAATGTTGAACCATCCTTGCAACCCTGGGATGAATCCCACTTGGTCATAGTGTATGATCTTTTCAATGTATTGTTGGATGCCTTTTGCCAATATTTTGTTGAGGATTTTAGCTTCTATGTTCATCAGCAATATTGGCCTGAACTTTTCTTTCTTTGTTGTACTTTTATCTGGTTTTGGGGTTAGGATAGTGTTGGCTTCATAAAAAGAGTTGAGGAGTCTTTCATCATTTTGGATTTTTTGGAACAGTCTGTGAAGGATAGGAGTTAGCTCTTCTTTAAATGCTTTGTAGAATTCTCCTGTGTAACCATCTGGTCCAGGGCTTTTGTGTGTCGGGAGTTTTTTGATTACTGCTTCATTTCATCTTCTATTACTGGTCGGTTCAGACTTTCTGCTTCTTCTTCACTGAGTTTTGGAAGACTATATTTTTCTAAATATTTGTCCATTTCACCTAGGTTTTCCAATTTCCTGGCATACAGTTCTTCATAGTAATTTCTTACAATCCTTTGTGTTTTTGTGGTGTCAGTTGTAATCTGTCCTCTGTCATTTCTGATTGTATTTATTTGGGTCCTGTCTCTTTTTTTCTTGATGAGCCTCCTTAAAGGCTTCTCAATTTTGTTTATCTTTTCAAAATAAAACTATCCCCTGGATTCATTGATCCTTACAATTATGCTTTTAGTCTCTTTGTCGTTTAATTTTGCTCTGACCTTGATTAGGATTAGGTTGTTTTTTTTTTTTTTTAATGCTTCTGTCTTTTTTAGTTAGGCCTGTATTGCTATGAACTTCCCTCTCAGGACTGCCTTTGCTGTGTGCCATAGGTTTTGGGTTGTTTTGAGTTCATTTTAGTTTCCTTCCTGAAACTTTTTGATTTCTCCTCTAATTTCATTCTCAACCCCTTCATTGTCTAATAGCATGCTATTCAATCTCCATGATTTTGAGTCTTTTGGTTTTTTTCCCATGGAGTTGCTTTCTAGTCTCAGTCCTTTGTGGATCGAGAAAATGCCTGGTATAATTTCAATTTTCTTGAATTTGTTGAGGCTCGTTTTGTGTCTTATCATGTGGTCTATCTTTGAAAAATGTTCCATGTGCATTTGAAAATAATGTGTATTTAGTTTCTTTGGTGTGAGCGGCTCTCTCTCTCTCTCTCCCCCTATANTATAGATATATATATATATATATATATATATATATCAGTTAAGTCCATTTCATCTAGGGCATTGTTCAATGCCACAATACCTTTGTCGATATTTTGTTTGGAAGATCTGTCCATTTTTAACAGTGGGGTGTTAAAATCCCCTACTATAATTGTGTTTCCATCAATATCTTTCTTGAAGTCGTCTAAATTTTTTCTTTATGTAGTTGGGTACTCTTACATTGGGTCCATATATATTTATAATGTTTATGTCTTCTTGGTGGATTCTTCCCTTGAGTATTATGAAGTGACCTTCTAGGTCTCTCATTATGGCCCTTTCTTTGAAGTCTATTTTGTCTGGTATGAGTATTGCTACCCTGGCTTTCTTTCTCTGTCCATGTTTGGAAAATTTGTTTCCAGCCTTCACTTTTAGTCTGTGTAGGTCTTTTGTCCTGAGGTGGGTCTCTTATAGGCAGCATATGTGTGGATTATGCTTTCTTATCAATTCAGCTATTCTATGTCTTTTGATTGGAGCATTTAATCCATTTACATTTAAGGTTATTATTGATAGGTACTTATTTATTGCTGTTTCTATACCTATGTTCCTCTCTCTCTCTCTCTCTCTCTTTCTTCATTTTCTTAAAGCAATCTTTTTAGCATCACTTGCAGAGATGGTTTTGTGGAGGTGTATTCTTTTAGACTTCTTTAGTCTGGGAAGCTTTTTATTTGGCCTTCTATCTTGACTGAGAGCCTTGCTGAGTAAATTAGCCTTGGTTGCAGGCCTCTGGTTCTCATTACTTGAAATATTTCTTGCCATTCTCTTCTTGCTTAAAGTGTTTCCTTTGAGAAGTCAGCTGCTAACCTTACTGGGGCTCTCTTGTATGCTACTTCCTTTTTTCCCATTACTGCCTTTAAGATTTTCTCTTTGTCTTGGAATTTTTCCATTTAATGATGATGTATCTTGAAGTGGACCTCTTTGTGTTCCTCTTGATTGGGACTCTCTGTGTTGCCTGGCTTTGTGTGACTTTTTCTCTCATCAAATTAGGGAAGTTTTTCATCACTACTTTTTTGAATAGGTTTTATACCCCTTACTCTTCTTCTTATCCTTCTGTTATTCCTATTATTTGGATATTATTACATCTCGTATTGTCTTGTATTTCTCTTAATCCCTCTTTATTCTTTCTGAGCCTCTTTTCTTCTCCTTGCTCTTTCTTGGTGTTTTTCTATTTTACCTTGTCTTCCAACTCCCTGATTCAATCTTCTGCTTAATCGATTCTGCTTTTCATTCCTTCCACTGTGTTCTTCAGTTTAGAAATTGTATCCTTCATTTCCTCTTGACCCTTATTGATAGTTTCTATTTCCTTTCTCATGTTTATATATTTTGCAGTGAGTTCATTGTAGTTTCCCTGTTGATTCTGGTAGTTCACTGTGAGCTCATGGAGCTTGCTGATAACCATTGCTTTGAACTCAATATCTGATAATTGCACTGCCTCTATTTCACTTAGCATTCTTTCTGAGGCTTCCTGCTTTCTGTTCATTTGGAGATTGTTTCTTTGTCTCCCCATTGTTTGTAAGACTCTTCTTGTTAGCCTCAGCTTCTTAAATTGATTTGTTCTGGCTCCCTCTGTTTCTGGTGTGAACTTCTGTGGTAGAATCCCTGTGAGATTCAGTGGTGTGGTCTCCTTGATCTGCCAAGCTCACTGGTCTTGGGCTGTTTTTTAAGTTGGCTCTGTGTTTGTCTTTGGGTTTTTATTGTTTTGGAGTTTTTCTTGAGTGGGTCCTTGTGTTCAGCTGGTTAACTGAGGGTTACTCTGCCCACCACCACTTGTATTTTGCTGTGTTGGTGAGGGTAGGTTTTGTTGAAGCTAGTTCTTCCTTGTGTACAAGGTTTTGAGGATTCTCTTTTGCTTTTGTTCAGTTGTTTGTTCTGGGTAATTTCTCCACTATTTAATTGTATTTCCAAATAGGTTCTCGACTGAAGTTAGTGTGGCTTCCCCTCCTTCCTTCACCTTCTTCTTTTGGTATCTGTTGGTGGTTCCTTTGTTGTTGGGTTTCTTCCAGCGGGTGTCCTGGTGTTCACCACTTTCACCTACTCTTTTTTATGATCAGTCATTGGGGAAAGCAATATGGTTTAAGACACCAATAGAGTATTCCATGATATTTACAGTAGCAGCTGGTAGAGAAGAGATAGGAGATCCTTTGGCTATGTGTAGTATTAACTGTGATATTCCACCCAAGTAGCCACTTTTTAGAAAAAAATTGAATGAAGATAGGATCCTTGTTAGGGAAGGAAGGTTTGTGAGTTGGATCTAGAAAGCAGTAAGATTGTGGGAGGTCAGATTCTGAGGATATTAAGTAGGATAGTAAATAGGTGTAGTGTGTAAGAGAATAGAGTTAACCACTATAGTAATAGAATTCGGGAGACTGTGAAGTGGGATAAGATCTGGGAGGGGTGTTTTGAAGTACTTACAATTATATGGAACAGCCATTATTTAAAATAATGTTAGAGCAACAATCACATGACAGAATCTATGTGATCTGAGTAACAAGAATAGGCAGTATAGGACCTTGGTGGTGTGCCAATGGAACACAAGTGAAGTGAAAGACAGTAAAGGAGCAATACACTATGAAAGAGAAAACAAGGGAAACCTGTCAAATGACACAATATTACCCAGCAAGCAAGGAAGACTATACAAAAAGAAGAGGAATACAAAAATACTGTTAAAATAAAATATGTAAGAACAATGAAGAAAAAATAATAATACAAATACGCAATAACTTGCGTAATATTAAAGTGAAGTTTGTCTCTCTGTCTCAAATGTTGGGATGCCCCCTCCTTGGGCCCAACTCCAGTCTTGTCACAGTTCCAGTTTTTTTTTGTCTCACAGTTCCAGGTTTTTTGTCTCACTTGTGGGTGTTTTTTTTTTAAGCAGAAGTGAGGAAGAAAAGATAAAATTGGAAAGAAAGGAAGAAGGAATGAACAAGAAAGAAGGAATGAGAGGAAAAGAAAATTGAAAGACTAAATAAATAAATAAATAAATAAATAAATAAATTTCTTTTAAAAAAGCTTCTTGTTGGTTTCAAACTGGCCAAAACACTTTTTCTGGTCTTGCTGGCTGCAGCAGGCTGAGGGGCGATTGGATTGGCTTTTCTCCCTTCCCAATCTGCACACAGTCAGCATTGTGTGCGCTCTCCCCAGAGGTAGCCTGGCGCCTCTCCCTGGCACCTTGGGTGTGGGATCCAGGTCTTCTTCAGAGTGCACTTTCCTGGGATTACCGCTGTGGGCTGGAGTCCAGACGTGCGCGCTCGGCCAGGCTTCCTCAGTCCCCCATGTTCTGGCAGGAATCCTTCCCAGTGCTATGGGAGAGCACAGGGACATCCTCACAACCTTCAGAGAAACCTTCCCATCAACCTCCAGATCTCTGTCTGGCTGGGTGGGGAGGTGGTTTGAGCGATTGCTGCAGGAGAAATCCCCAAGCAATGTCTCTCTTTGCACTTTTACTTTTTGAGAAATCCTCCTACTCAAGCCTGCCGCTTAGTACAGCCCAGTTCTCCAGCCAGACCAGTGACTATCCGGGTCAGTGCAAGTCACGGTGGGACTCTCAACTCTCCCAAGCCAACGGCCGCAGACTCTGACGGTGCTTACAGCCCCAGTGTGCTTGCCACTTAGTCCTTAGTCCCCTCTCTGTGACTTGAAGGAACCAGGTCTCTCCCAGTGCTGCTCAAACCTCGTTTGGCTGGGAAGGGAACTGTTGACCCAGCTCTCTCCAGAGAACTCTGTGGCGGACCCTGGTCCCTGGGCCTGGTGCTGCAGCCACCCCAGTCCCCGGGCTTGTCCCTGGGACCTTATTGTCCTGAAGCATTCTCCTTACTGTTTTGGTTTTTTAGCTTCTGCTACAATTTTTGGTCTTTTATTTTCATGTATGCTGGGGTACTGTTGGTTGTTTGCTCTGTTCCTCCATAGATTGGTGTAGGGGGACGTGGAATCTGCTCCCCCCTACCTCACCACCATCTTCCTCCCTATTCCCTTTGCCTATTTTCTAATTAGGTTGTTTGTATTCCTGAAGTGGAGTCGTGTGAGTTCTTCATATATTTTGAAGACCAAATCTTTGTCTGAGGTATCATTGGCAAATGTGTTTTCCCATACAGTTGGTTCCCTTTTCATTTTAATGCTGTTTTCTTTAGCTGTGCAGAAGCTTTTTATTTTGATAATATCTCATTTATCTATTATTTCCTTTCTGCCCCGTGCTCTAGGAGACATATTGGTGAAAATATTGCTGCATGAAATATCTTTGGTTTTCCTGCCTATGTTCTCCTCTAGGACTTTTATGGTGTCACAATTTATATTTAAGTCTTTTATCCACCTTGAGTTTGTTTTTGTGTATGGTGTAAGTCGGTGATCTAGTTTCAATTTTTTGTATGTAGCTGTCCAGCTCTCCCAACACCATTTGTTGAAGAGGCTATTTTTACTCCATTTTATGCTTCTGCCTCCTTTATCAAATATTAATTGACCTTAGAGGCTCTCTATTCTGTTCCATTGGTCTATGTGTCTGTTCTCACACCAGTAACAGGCTGTTTTGATTATTGTGTTATTTTCTGTTACCATTTAGTCCCCTTATACCTCCTTCCCCCAGAAATCACCACTCTGTTTCCCACGTCCATGAGTCCTTTTTCCTTTTCGCTCAACTCCTCCACTCCCTAACTCCCCCACCACTCATTGTCACCTGCTCTCCATCCATGTCTGCCTCTGTTTTGCTAATTAGTTCAGACCGTTCGTCAGATTCCACATATGAGTGAAATCACATGGTATTTCTTGGACTCAATGCACCAGTCTAACATGTTCCCAAGTCACTACAACCTCTCCTAGTAAAAATTTCTGTATCAATCAGAGTTATTAATTCCAAGCAACAAGAACTCCCATCAAATAATTATCTCAAAAAGTAATTCATTGAAAGAATATTTGAGAGTGAGCACACTTGTAAGGAAAATGAAAGTGTAAGATTTTGGAAGCAAGCAGAAACAAGCAAGAATTTAGCATAAAACCAGTCTGGTAAATATATTAATGGTTCCACTGCTTAGCAATGCACATTTCAGATAATACTGCTGACTATGACAGCCCTGGTCTCTGGAAGCAACGGCTGCATTGTGATGCTTTCTGCACGTACAGACTCAGTGTTGTATCTGCAGTCTTTGCTACGACCCTCAGCTAGAACAGTTTCTTCTTGAACCTTAATTCTTTATGTTGCTAACTTTTTACTCACTTTTACAGACAGGTACACCCAATTTTTCATATTGTCTTAGTTGCAAGAAAATATCAGAAGGTGGAGATCTCACTTTCCTATGATAGAAGGTTAATCCCTACCAATACGCCTAAAGTAGAAGATAATGCAAATAGAAAAAGGGTTCAAATGCAGAGCCACAAAAATGAATGACATTTATTTATTTATTATATATACCTAATGCCTTTGATTCATATAAAAGTTATTTAAAATGAATACCCTCAGTATTAATGGGGCAGGTTTTGATACCTGGTATTAAGTACTGTATTCTGTAGATAAGATAAAATTATGGCCTATTTTCATAAGTAAATGTTCATTTTAACACAGCCACACCTTTTATTTATATATTGTGTTTGGCTGCTTTTGCACTACTGTACCAGAGTTGAGTGGGAAGACAGGACAGGTTGTACACAAATTTTAAAATATTTCTCTGTGGCATTTACAGAAAGTTTGCCAACCTTTGCTATAAATTATTGGTATTTTCTTAAATGTTAGGAGCAAAACCAGTAAATATCATGGTAGTTTTAATTATCATTTTATTTTTTTCATTTATAAGTTTTATGCAAGAGAAAAATGAACCTATGTTTCTCTTACAGAAAAACTCTATCATAAAACTGACAAATAAAAAGGAAACAGACTATTGAGGAAGGTACATACAACATTGCTGATGAAATTTCTAAATGTCAAAGAATAAATAGATATCACATAGGTTGAATGAACACTAAAATGAGTTTTTCAGAAAATGGAGTTTGTTTTTAAAGGCATTGATAGTTTTGGCTTTCAATAACTTGAGGTAATAAAAAATCTAGTTGAAGATGTTCTATAGGCAGGTTACTAAAGTAAGATACTTCACAGACATAAAAATGCATTTGCTTTTTCTTTAAGTAGACATCTTAAGTTTGTAAAGGCTTACTTATTTATAAACCTGCCATATTTCTCATATTGCCTTTCTTTTGCACCTTAACTTTGCATGTTTTTTTCTACTTTTTAAAGCTACCCATTTGAGACAAAAGTAATGTCGAATTTCCTAGAGTGCTAATTCTGCTTTGCAAAGGAAAATGCAACCCAAACTCACTGTCTCTGTCATTAAGCAACAGCATTTTTTCCTCAGTAGAAACTGCAAAGTGATATAGAAAATAGCAAAAGCTATAAATTTAGGGAATTTGCAGTGTTCAAGCAGTTTCCATAATAACTAGTCAGAATGTTGCCTTTGTTTCCTGGCTAACCACCAGCCTTTGCATAAAAAATAGATCTTTTTATTGATCTATTCGTTGGAATAAATGAGAAGTTGTTTTTTTCCTCTCTCCCTCTCAAGAGGGGTTTTCAATGTTATGGTTTGTCAGTTGCTAGTTAGCAAATGATATATTAATCCAAATTTTGTTTTCTGAGGATAGTGCCTAATAGAAACTTATGAATGTTTTGATAAAGCATCTGTAGACCCACAGCCCCACATAATCCAGATTTTGCAGTGTCATTTTTCAGAGTCTTTGCTAAAATTGAACTATAATCAAAATTCTTGGATGGCTCCTGGTACAAAGAAACAAAAATAGCATAACCCCCTCTTCTAGCTCAAATAAAATATTAAAAAGTCATATGTTTGAAAAGTGTTATTTAATGGCATTTTCTATTATTATAAAGAAATATTTTAATGGCATTTTCTATTATTATAAAGAAATATTTTGTTCTCAATCTTCTTTCCATTAGTATATCAATTTGAGGTCCTTACTACTAATATAAATATTTACTTACATGTATTATTTTTTTAAAGGAATAAAAATCAAACTTGCTATTTGGACACAGAGCAGGTTATGGTTAAACTGCTCACTAAGCTAACATATATCTTAGTGCACCTGAAATTACGAAGTCTGGAATAAAATTTTGTTATGCAGATTAAGTCAGATTACTGAAATAAATTATAGGGAATGGAACAATGTGTTGTGTGACTTAATAACAATAAATAACATTTAACATGCTTTTTTCTAGTGTCCAGCCACTGTGTTAAACTCTTTATAAGCATTCACTTAATTGTTTTAGGAACACTAAGTGGTATGTCTTTGTTTTATAAGTTAATAATCTTATTTTATAAGAGGCTGAAAAATGAAGCCAAGTTCACTTACCTATGATGCATCAGAACATAAATAAGAACATAAGCCCTGGCCAAGTGGCTCAGTTGGTTGGTGGAGCATTGTCCCACACACCAAAAGGCTGTCGGTTCCATTCTCTCTCTCTCTCCCTCTCTCTCCCTCCTCTCATAAGTAAACATATCCTTGGGTAAGAATTAAAGAAAAATATATGAACATAAAAACATTTCTAGAACTTGAAGGAATCACAAAGTCAACTCCTTTTTGATGTTTACCAACACAAGAACAAAACAAACTAATGGCATTTTATCAAAGGGGGACCTCAAAGACACCTATATGTTACCCAGAACTTACTTTGCCCACTAATCAGTTCTAGAAAGTCTGTCCATAATGCATGCAGCCAAGTAATCTGAGAAATAAAGACATTTATTGAGGAAGATACAAGATACAAGAAACATTGTGCATAGGACAATGAAGCCTCAGTCCCCTTCAAAATGGGTACCTAGTGACTTCACACAGTTCTCCCAGCATCTCATCTCTTCTACTGTTCCAAACACTCTACAAAATCCTTTGTTGGAATTGCTATCAGCTTCTCTGAAGTATTTTCCCGTCTCGCTGATGATTTGAAATCTCTTCTCTTTCAAAGGTGATTTTCATTTTGGGAAAAGCCAGAAGTCTCAGGGTGCCAAATCTGAGCTGTAAGAGGTGCTAAGTCATCAGGGTGATTTGATGTTTTGCCAAAAAACTCCTATTATTTTATGAGCATCACACACAGGATTATTATACCCATGGTATGTAGTCATTATACCCATGTATAATGCTCATCCTTATTTTTCCCTAAAAAATTTGGGCAAAGGAACTGGGTATTATACATGACAAAATATAGGGTGGAACAAAAGTAGTTTTACAATTGTATGTAAAACAGGGTTTTTTCTGCCCTGGCTGGTATGGCTTAGTGGACCAGTGCCAGCCTGTGAACCAAAGGGTCCCTGGTTTGATTCCCAGTCAGGGCACCTGCCTGGGTTGCAGGCCAAGTCCCCAGTAGGGGGCACAAGAGGCAACCACACATTGATGTTTCCCTCTCTCCCACCTTTCCCCTGTTTCTAAAAGGAAAAAAAGTAAAATATTTTTAAAACAGGGTTTATTCTTATGTTATTACTTATTAGTTATTGAATTATTTTCCATATAAGCAAATTTAATATAGGAATTGAGTTAGTTTAGTTTTCCTGATATTTGACAGGGGAGACTAAGGTCATTCTGTGAAATCTAATTCTGGAGCCTTCTGGTCTCTTTAAAACCTTTCCACCAGATTTACGTTTCATGGATAACCTAATTTGGTATGCCTTAAAGTTACCAAAGACGAAAACAAATTGTTTTAGTGCCTAGAAATTTCCTTTTAGCATAGGTTGTTACAACTTGGTCAGCAACCATGTCTACTTGTGTGTTCTCTGCCACATTAGACCTCAGTAACTGTCAACTGACAGCAACAGTTACCCCAGCCTCACCCTGGGGCTGCAGGCCATGCCTCTGTCACTGCGGGCCGCTCCTCTGTCAGTCACTGCGGGCCACGCCTCTGTCACCATGGGCCGATCCTCTGTCACTGCTGTGCACAAAGAGGGGGTTTTCTACTCAGTCAGAGAAAAACAATACAGTTATCTTGGAGCTCAAGCCCATTGCAGGGAGTACAGCAGGTAATTCATGAATGTCTATTTTCCTTGAAAAGGCAGGTTGATCATTTTGTACTTTTGTTTGTTCGTTTTTAATATTTTATTTCTCTTGAACATTTCACTGTAGCTCTAACAACCGTGAACCATTGAAATGAAAGTTACCCAATCATTGGTTTCCTTTACTGCAGTGGCAGAAATCATTCTAAGCATTGTAATATTTATATTACTAATCTACTGGTGATAAATGTGTAATTTATTTTCTAATGCAAACCTGTGACCAAAAAAATTTGGCCCTCCAAAGTCTATAACCACATTTTCTAATATGGCAGAAAAATATATATAACAAATAATGAAATGTCAATTCTGTGAAAGTTATCATGTTCACTTTATTTTTAACAGCCAATAATCAATGAAACCTCACTATATAATATATATGTATTTATACATATGCATGAAAATAGTTAAAAATGAGGTGCTTTTTTACATGCATTTACATTAATCTATGAATCTAAAAAATGCTTTTCAAAGTAACATAGGTCTAATAAATATATCATTATCCCTATTAGTTTATAGTAAAATATAATCAAACTGTAAGAGCAATAAAATAGAATAGAAAGCAAGATATTTCCAGGGAAATATGTATGTCTTTATAGTCTTTTGGGCAATGAGAAATTATGTCAGTGCAATTATGCTTCTACAGAATATCCCACCCTTAATAATTAATGAGGGTAATTGGATATTTACAAACTATAATAATTGGTCTCTATTTTACCTTGGCAGATAAATTAATGGGTTAAATAAAAAAAACTCTTATAAACAATGATGACCAAATAAATCACAGGCTATAATTCACTGAAAATGTGATCTTACCAATATGCTATTGTGCAGAACTCCGTTTGTGTCTGAATATATGGGTCAATATCATTTGTATAATATCTCTAGCAATCTTGGCAAAAGGCAGAGGTAGTAATCCCTAGTGGAAGATGAATTAAGCATTATTATGTCCATTCATTTGTTTATCAACGACTGCTTTTTGAATGCACCTATGTACAAAAACATTGTTCAAAATGCCTAGGATCCAGCAGTAAACAGAGTGAATAGCAATCCTTGTCTTCATGGAGCATGTGATTGTATATTTTTTTTCTCTAAAGCTGAATAGTTAACTATTTACTTTACATATCTTTGTAATAACCTAGGTAACTATGTGGTGAATAAGATGTCCAGTTAAAAATGTGACTATTAAGCCTAAGAGACTTCACAAAGAGACAGCTCCTGGAATGGGCACTTGACTTCTAGGACAATGCTCTATTTTCTTAACCACAGAGATCTATTTTATAACATAAATGTCCACTTATTCTAGAAATATTTTATGGTCATATCTATTTAATCTCATAGTCAAGGGATATAGTATCAATTAAAGTGTCATTATCAGGGAAAATGAAGAAATCTTGCTGAATGAACCTGTATTTACTGTATTTTTTCATTTCACAATGGATGAACTACCAGATAGAAGTCGCAGAAATGAGAAAGTGAAAACTGGCGTTTTCCCTTTCTGATGCACATTGTCAGATTTGTGCCTATTCATAAGCAGTCACTTCAAATACAGAACCCAAAATAACAAGATTTTAAAAGAAAAAATTACACTTCCATTCAGTTCCATAGATATTTACCTCAGGGTCTGTTCAGGGAAATTGCAAGAGGTAAGCAAGGCACTCACACCTAATGTGGTGACGATATTCACTAAACTTTTCAGGTTTCTCTGAGACCTCTTTGACAAGGCCACAACCCTGGTACCAATTCTGCCTTTGGTCTACTCAGCCCAATCTTAGCAAAGAATTCTGCTAAATCATAACCCCACCTTTGGTATATGATCACCCACAATATCTGCTCCTGTTTCTCATCCCCATCCTTGGTTTCCATCATCCTGGCCTGCCTTGAGCAAGAATTGTGTAAAGCAGCTTTAGCAAGAAATCTCTTATATTTAATGTCCACTGGCATCTTTCACTTGGCTACATATTACCACTTGCCCTTGTTATATTTGACATTGAGCTCTGTTCTCTACTGAAGTCTCTTTCTTCCTATGCAATAGTTGCTGGACAAAATCTGTTTTTACTTCTTTTAACTACTGTATAGCTCTGGTTCTCTCACATAGCAAAGCCCCATCTCCAAGTGACATCAAATTCTGAGGTTCTGGATGGGTAGACATGACTTTTGTGAAGACATGAATTTACATGGTACATACTAAATTTATTCACACACACACATTTGTTCTTATTTCACAAATTAGTTTATTTCTGGTTCTTTCCAAAGAAATTGGTACTTCAATATTATTGAAAATATGAAACCTGAAAATTAGATAATCATGGAAAAGTTAGTCATCAGCTTCTATGTACCTTCATAGCACACAGTATCTCCATTACAGTGACTTTCACACTGTATTACAATTTGTTGTGGGTTTGCTGGTTCAATTCCCAGGTGGTGCATGCACAGGAGTCAACTTATCAATGTT
The DNA here is from genome assembly GCF_014824575.4 of Sturnira hondurensis. Taxonomy (NCBI): domain Eukaryota; kingdom Metazoa; phylum Chordata; class Mammalia; order Chiroptera; family Phyllostomidae; genus Sturnira; species Sturnira hondurensis. Next base: position 6,725 of record NW_028092541.1, on the reverse strand, counting down.
TCTTTCTCAGATTGATGCCTCTCTCTCTCAAATCAATAAACATATCCTCAGATGAACTTTTTTTAATGTTGTATGATGTATCCCTGGCCAGATTTTAGTCTACTTTTAGGTTAAGAGCTGTCTCATATTGATGAACCCTCAGGGTCAGATGGTATCTAGAACCCAGTAGACTTTTAGTGAAAATCCCAGACTGGAATTCAAAAATGTTTGGGCATGCCTAGTGAACTGCAGGGAGCTTCAACTGAAGGCCTTCCTAGAGCTTGTTTCCCTGAAAAATCAAAAAGCCTTTTTGAAGGACTCTTCTTCACAGAAGCAGGAATCAATGATACAAGCTATACTAGAGAAAAAATGCACCACAAAGACAGATGATTTTTAATATAAGACTGGGTCTATCAATTACATGTGTCTTACATACTAGTCCATATTTGATGAGTAATCCCTAAAGGGTTAGACTTGAAAGAGTTGTTTCATTAAATTATGTAAATTATGAGAAAACTAGCAGCCCAGTTTGGACAGTCCCTAATATAGCACAGCACAAAGAAGGGATGGGTCTTTTCACTTAATCTGTCTGCAGTTTCAGATGTCTGTCACATTGGCAAATACTGATAGTCAACAGTAACAAATTTATTCATGATTATGAGTGAGAAGCTTTCCATAAAGTACCAGATATGCTTAGAAGGCTATTTAAATGATCCAGTCAAATCTATTTTCCTATAAACCCATCGGTGTTGATGGACTGGTAAGATTATGAAAACCTGGATTGTATAGACTAAAATGGAATGAGTTATACCTTACCTTTAACTAAAATAGGGGACTGCATTGAAAGTTTTAGATGGGGTTCTAGGATTTAAAAGAATGAGGCAGGTACACTTATAAGTACTTTCCAAATTTATGTTTGTATTTGAAAATATTTAATGTAAACACAGATTCAGAAAGAGCTAAATAGTGTCATATTTTTGAAACTATTAATTCAAAGAAGTCATAAGGTTTTGGGGATCATGGGAACATGCAGCCTTTTTTAATGAAAAGATATTCTAAGTACAAGATATTCCTAACATTCTGCCAAAGGGCAAGTCTAAATTCATGAAGATCATACAGAAAATGGTTTGCATTCTTAAATGTTATTTGGTCTAATTGTAAAACTGCATTATCTTTATATGAAACTAACATTTAAAAGGAAATGTAAGTAGCTAGAGAATCTCAAAAATCACTTAAATTATCTTCTTAAATTTCTAGATTCACAAATTTTATCTAAAAACCAAGTTGAGAAAGTTGTAAGGGACAATTATTTTCCTGAGGTTTCAGTTAATTATAATTTGTCAGAGAAAATTGTTTTAATTTATTTCTTACAAAGATTGAGCCTTTGTGTATGTTGTTTTTATATTCCTACCTGGTCAGGAGTTCAGAGGGAACAAAATGACACCAGAACATCTAAAAAGGAGCATTTCAAAGTGTAATATTACCACCTGTGGATTTAAATTACAATAGTTTCCTAAAAGTTTCACGTTTATCTCCATATTCTTTTAAGCGAATCATGTATCCAAATGTTTGATTCATGTATCCAAATGTTTGAATGAGTGAAGACAAGATGCAAAAATGACAACAAGGGACAATTGCAAGGAAGACCATCCCCACAGAAAAGAACAATCCCCCTTTTCCATGAGTGGCCATCTCTACAGTGGTGATTTTTCTCAAGAAGTAGTAAAATGGAGTCAACAAAATGTAGACATGTCTTACAACTTGATTAATCACTATTTTTCTTCAGCTCGTGTTACTTTCTTAGAACAATCTTTTCCTGTTTTCTGTGACTGTATGCACCCCTGCAATTCCATGTTCTTTTTTTCATTCAATGTGGCAGTGTTTATTTTATTTTGTGATACTTTATTGTTGTATTATAGTTGGACCAATGTTACCCCTTTGATCTCCTCCACCCACTTCTCCCCCTGCTCCCACAGTCAAAAGCACTGGTCCCAGTGGCAAAAGGACATTGAGTGTATGATCTTGCGATGGTGCTCATCTCCACCAAAAACTTCAGCATCAAGAATATAGACTCATGCATAAATCTTCTCACTTTATATCTGAATCTTTTGGTAAAAGACAAAGGCAGTAATAGTTGAATAGATGAAAGCATGAATAATTCAATGTTTCTCAAATTCTCCATCCAGTACACAGATTACTCACTTGGTACAGACAAACTAGATATCAAACGATGTATAATTACTGGATGACAATCGCTAATATACACACACATACACACACTCCTCGCATTTATCACTTCACCTGCAGACTTACTGACCACGCTTGCATTTATTGTATGTCAGTACTCAACAAAAGCTCCTGGTTTTACACATGATTTCTGTGTAAACAAAGGGAGTTCTAAGGACGGCTTATGCTTATGGATGATGCTCATCACATAGCATTTAATGACAGGTCTGATCAATGCCTTTGCCTTTGCAGAGGAAATAAAAGGGCAGCGCAAGTTTTGCTTTTAACACCATGCCTTTGGTACACAGTTCATTGAAATCCCATTAAACTGATGTGTCCTTGGAATAAATTAGAGCATGACTCAAATTCTATAATTGATATAATTAAACCGCAAGCTTCATGATCCCATATGCATGTGGACATGCCAGCTGATTTGCATCACACTGTTTGGCCAGCAAACCCATAAGAGCATTCACTGATGCGGACTATCCAACCTGAAAGCATTGTAAATTGGTCTGTGACTTCACTGTTACATGGCAGGATGAAATAGAAGCTTGTCTAATGTGAATGACAAAATGCTAGGCAGAAATGAAAACTTTGAAGATTTTCTGAACTGCTAAACACAATTAAATACAGTTATTTACTCCAGTCTTGGAATAAAAGACAGTATAGCTCCATGTATAAGAAATTCTTGAACTATAAAGTACAGATTGCTAAGAGTCATTTAGAAAGACATAGGCTACAACCATTACAAATTTTGTGACATGACAGAAAGTTTCAGTCATTTTCTCTGCTGTAACTTGACAAATTATTTCATTGTCATCAGAGTGTGAAGAATTCAGTATCACTGAAAAATTAGAATAGCATTCATTTACTGCATGTTTATTACATGCCAAGAATTTTCATACAATAGTCATAGTCCTCAATATAATACACTCTAATTTTTTAAAAGGTTAAAGTTTAGGGGCATTCATTTATTTGCAAAATGTTGTACATAGCTAATATTTCATTCAAATGCAGACCTGGCTTACTCAAAGTCTCTGCTGTTTTCTTTTTAGATTATAAAGAAAAAAATCTCATGCTTCTCCTCTACTTCTGTGACCAGATGTATGGGAGAGTTTCCCACACTGCCCATTTCTTTGACAACAGTTAGGTGTTTTACAATTTAATACTGGTGCTAGAATTAGCATAGAACTCACAGGTTAAGGTCTCAGTTTCATAGATTGGCCTCTACTTCAGATACCAATCACAAGTTGTGCAGCCTCAGGTGACAAGCAACTTCAGTCCCCTGTGGCTACACATTGGAAGTTTCCAAGGCTCCCAACATGAATCCAGCAATTCGCTAGAGTGGTTCACACTACCCAAGAAAACAGTCTAATTAATATTGGCAGTTTACTACAAAAGATATTTTATTTAAAAATAAGGTTAACCTCACAAGAAGACATTTGTTTTATTCCTTTCAGAGAGCGAGGAAAAGAAAGTGAGAAACATCAATGCAAAAAAAGAAGCATTGATTGGTTGCCCCCTGCAGATGCCCAGACTGTGGATCCTGCCCAGACTGGAGATCCTACCCACACAGACGGGAATGGAACCTGCAGTCTAGGTAAGTGCCCTGGCTGAGGATCAAGCCTGCTACTCTTCAGTTGCAGGACAGCTCTCCAACCAACTGAGCCATGCCAGCCAGGGTACAAAAGATATTTTAAAAGATACAAATAAACAGCCAATTAAAGAGATATGTACATCAAGTTCTAGTTTACAAGATACTAATTTTGAGGGAACCTATTCAATCCATATCAATATGATAAAGGTGGACACATATGATTATACATCTATCAAAACCCATAAAACTGTGCAAGTTAACCGTAATGTTAAGTATGGTATTTTATAATGTTGATGTTAGTTAGTTTGTTGACACATTATTATACCCTACCAGTGCACGATTATGATAAAAGGGGAAATGTATACAGTGGGAGATTTGGCCATGGCAGAGGGAGTCTGAAAACTGACTGTACTTTATACTCAAGTATTCTGTAAATTTTAAGCTTCTTTTAAAAAAGCACCCCCCCAAAAAAACAACAGATATATGAGGAATTGTTTTATGCAATGTATTAAGTACTTAAGAGCAAAAGTCCATTTTGCTCTTGCAAATTCATGCACACACATAAATTTGAATAACAAAAATATGAATTTAAAATCATGATCTTGATAAAATAATTCAAGAAATCATTTTTACAATGTTACTATTAAAATATTTTTAAAATTGTGTTTGTAGAAACTTCATTGACCAGCAGTTCCTGGGCAAGAAAGCACTAGTTTATATCCATCAGTTGTAAAATGCAACAAAAGCAAAAATAAAAATGTGGGACTACATCAAATTAAAAAAAAACCACTCTGGACAGTAAAGGAAAGCATCCACAAAGTGAAAAGGCAACCTACTGAATGAGAAGACATATTTACAAATCATTATCTGATAAAAGATTGATATCCAGAGTTTATGAAGAACCCATAGAGCTCAATAGCAAAAAAAAGTCAAATGATCTATTAAAAAATAGGAGCCCTGGCTGGGTGGCTCAGTTGTTTGAAGCATCATGTTGTGCACCAAAAGTTGTGGGTTCAAGCCCCAGGTAGGGACCCCTAAGGGAGGCAACCAATCACTCTCTTGTCTCACTCTCTACCTTCCTCCCTACCTTCTCTCTCTAAAAATTTATAAAAATATCCTCAAGTGAGAATTAAAAAACAAAATGGACAGAAGATGTAAATAGACATTTTATCAAAGAGGATATGCAGATGGCCAAAGAAAGGTATTAGAAACAACTTTGAATCAAAGTGAAAAATGACAGATGGCTACTTTGATAATTTTATGAAACTGAAGTATAATAGTTGTCTATTATACCTTTCACTTCTTAGCCAGAAGTTTTAGAAGCTAACATCCAAAACCCTCTAAGAATTATAAAATGCAATGTCAGCCCAAATGTCTTGACTGAAGAAACTTCTTTCTTCAGTTGACCTTGAGAAACTTCTTTGATTTGATTTCTTTGTTCCCCCATGCTCTTTGGAACTAGCAAATGGAGGCAGTCATTCTGTTGTTCCCCAACCACCCCCAGCTATCTGTCTTTTAAGTATATAGGGAGATTTCTTTTATCTACATCCTTTAAATTTTGGAATGACAATACTTCTTGCTTTGGCCAATGGAAAGTGTTTGAAAATGATCCATGGTTCTTCCCAGAAGAGACTCTAGAAGCCAGATTGTGTGTGGTCAGTTCATTCTCTGCCTCCTCCCTCCACAACCATGGAAACACAGAGTTAGAGCTTACCTCACATGAGCCAGAAATAAATCTGCGTTATTATTGTTGTTATAAACTATAAGACTTGATACATTTTTATTAATGTCTCATGAACTACCTGTTCTCCTTGAACTACCTTTCCTGATTATAGAAAAATAGCAGTCATTCAGACTGTTTTAACTCTGTCTCTAGGCTAATCAACTGGGGAAAAGGCACAATTTATTTGTTTTATTTGATACAAACTTAGGGAACTTCAATATAAAATTTCACTAAAAAATTAAAACATTATTTCCCATTCTCAAAAAACTCTTTAGTTAATTTGACCTTTTATAATGCCTCATTTCTTTACTCAACTTTAACCTAGCAGTGCTTAATTAAGTCTTTTTCTTCTAATCTTGAAAAGTTTTACCTCCAATTAATTACAGTTAGTGTTTTTCTTCTAAAGGGCAAAGTTTGAAGAGGTTGGCTAATGAAAGAGTTCTGGTCAATTAACCGCCCAGTTTGAAGTATAGTCTAATTGTCTCACAATGTATCAGCATCTGGAGAAAGTGACTGTGATCCTTACATCTCTCTATATTTATATGTATGAATGAATACTAACAAAATATCTGGGAATGGAAATCCTCTCCCAATTGTGATTAGTAACATTGTAGAACCTCTATTTAGACTACTTGTGTACAAATTCTAAAGCCATCACATATTGTATGAACTTAGTTCATTACTAATTCTTCCCATTCTCAGTTTCCTTCTTTATAAACATATCATAAAGTCCTGTTGTGAGGAAATATTACGGATACATTACTTTATTCATCATGGGCTTTTATACATAGTAAATGATCAAATATATACATTGTTATTATTTTGTTATTATTATTTTATTTATCTATTTAGAAAGCATTGTTTTTTCTTTGTGGTATTTGTCAAGAGTATTGAATATTTGCTGAAAACAAATTTATTTTAATAATTTTTATTGTATTTTTATTATCATTAAGCCCCCTTATATCCTCCACCACCCTGAAATCACCACACTGTTGTCCATGTCTGTGTGTCCCTTTTCCTTTTTGCCCACTTAGCTGTCATTCTGCTCTCTGTCTATGAGTCCGTCTCTATTTTACTTATTAGTTCATTTTGTTTTTTTTTAACTTTTGTTCAAGTACAGTTTTCTTTCTTGTATTCCCAGCCCTGCCCCCCCCCAGTGCTCCCCACCCCCCTCCCATCTCCGCCCCCCATCTTAGT
>NW_028092540.1:0-610 GCF_014824575.4 Sturnira hondurensis | reverse complement strand
AGTTTACTAAAAGACAGGAAATGAGAGAGGTGGCATCACTGCAGATTCTACTATATTAAGAGGGCAATAAGAGAGCATCATGAACAACATTACTCCAATAAATACAACAGCTGTGACCTAATGGAGAAATTCCCTGAGAGACACAAACTACTAAAGGTTATGCAAGAAGAAGTACACCACCTAAATAGCTCTGTATTTATGACATAAATTAAATTTGTAGTTAAACCTTCCTATAAAGGAAGCTGCAGGCCCATATGACTTTATTGGCAAATTCTACCAAATGCTCAAAGAAGAAATGGTGCAATTCTACACAAAGTTGGAATATTTCCCACCACATTCTACAAAACCAGCATTACCCTAATAGGCATTAGACAAAGGCATTACCAAAAAAGAGCAGACCGATATTTCTCAATACAGATGCAAACATTTTAATCAAACATATTAAAAGGATGATACATAATGATTAAATCAGGTCTATCCTAGGAACTGTTGGCTTAACTTTTGAAAGCTAATCAATGTGAAGATGGCAGCGAGGTAGGTGGGAGCAGAGCCCACTTTCCCCCGTGCACAGGTGGAACACCTAGCCGATCTTCTGAGGACCTATGTGAAC
>NW_028092539.1:0-781 GCF_014824575.4 Sturnira hondurensis | reverse complement strand
GCCCCCTTGAGACTTACAGTGGCTTTCTGTAACTTGAGCCACATGTGCTTCATGGTTGCATTTCTTCCTGTCTCAATATTCTCTTCAAGGTTTTGGTGCTGGAGTTCATCTTTAAACTTAGAAGCATTCTAGGAGATTCCTTCCTATACTGATGGGGCTGGCAGGGCTGTTAGTGGAGCACCTCCGGCCTTCAACTACTGATTGGCTCTCCGAACGTTGAGCCCCGTTTACTTCATTGCTGCATGTCTTCCTGTGTCAATATTCACCACAAGGTTTTGCTGCCAGAGTTCATCTTTCAACTCAGAAGCAGTTAGGTTCATGCCTTGAGATACTGATGCTGCTGATGTGGCTGTTAGGAGAGCACCTCCTGCCTTCAGGAACTGATTGGTTCTCTGAACATTGAGCCACGTGTACTTCATGTTGCATTTCTTCCTGTCTCAATATTCACTACAAGTTTTTGCTGCCAGAGTTCATCTTTCAACTCAGCAGCATTTGGGTTGATGCCTTGAGATACTGATGCCGCTGACAGGGTTTTAGGAGAGCACCTCCTGCCTTCAGGTACTGATCGGCTCTCTGAAACCTGAGCAGATTGTGCTTCACTTGTACATTTCTTCTTCTCAAAGTCCACTTCACATTCTCGCTGTTGAAGTTCATGTTCAAATCTGGAAGGATGGGAGTCGATCTTTTCACCCAGTGACCACGCTGAAGATTTTGCTGTTGGAGACCCGTTGCCAGAATCAGACATGCCCTGGCTTTCTGTAGCTTGAGCTTCTTGGGCTTC
>NW_028092538.1:0-537 GCF_014824575.4 Sturnira hondurensis | reverse complement strand
CCATGGCATCCCACTCAGATACCACTTCAGATGCCAACAACATGAACCCTCTGTGTCCATCCCTTTCTGCCCAGTTTGTTCAGGTGGTACCATCTCAGATTCCAAGTCAGGGACATGGCCTGTCACTCCCCTACCAGGAAAGAAGTCAGGGATATTACTGTAATCAAGGCGCCCTGGGGACTCTGCCATATGGAGAATTCAGCCTCAACTTCTAATCCCATGGCTCTCTTGTTTCTTACACAGAGAGCAGGGCCTCTGTCCTTCAACCAGAGTTGGTCATGGGACTGAAGGAGATTCAGCCCACAAATGTGACACAACAGGCTTCTACCACAGGAATCTATTCTTCTGTGCCTGCTCAACCCATCACACAGACAAGTTTTTAAGGTGAATACAAAGAGTGAGACGGAAGAGGAATAAGGTCAGCAATAAAAATCCAGGTCAATCTGTTGCTCGGATGCAGTGAATCACAGATAGAATGTAAGTGTTGTGACTTTAAGAACTACCATTCTCAATTAGCACTCTCCAATTTTAGAGTCT
>NW_028092537.1:0-1494 GCF_014824575.4 Sturnira hondurensis | reverse complement strand
CACTTGAGGAGAATATTCATTCTACAGTTGTTGGGTAGAAAATGTATTTAAAGTGAGTTAGGTTAAGTTGATTGATAGTATTGTTTAAGTCTTATCTATTCTGATTTTTTCCCTACTTGTTCTGTGATTATTGAGTAGGGCTATTGAAATACCAGGCTATAGTTGTAGATTTGTCTAATTTCTTCTTGCTGTTCAATTAATTTTGCTTTTGTATTTTAGGTATGTAAGTATTCAGGATTGTTAAGACCTTTTGATGAATTGAACTTCTAAAATCCCTAACGGTATTCTTTGCTGCAAAGCATACTCGGACCAATATTGATGTAGCACTCCAGCTTTCTTTTGGTGTGTGTTAGGTTGGTGTTACAGGCTTCTTTATTGTTATTTTTTTATTTTCATACTTGAAAGTTGTTTGGCCAGTGCCATCTTGCTTGCTTTGTTTTGGTCTTCAAATCTGCTGTCATCTTTCTGTCTCCTTGTACATATCGCTGTTTTACTCTGGAAAGTTTGAGTGTTTTTCTTTCTCACTGGTCTTGAGTAATTGGATATGTGGCAGTTTAATATTTATTTTCCTTGGGATTTATCAAGTTCCTTAGACCTTCATATCAATGATTCTTATAAATTTTAGAAAACTTTTACCCATTATTTTCCCATTAATTATTTACCCATTTACCCATTTCCCATTATTTACCCATTAATTATTTTTATCCATTATTTTCTCCAGTATTTCTCTCTGTCCTTCTGTAATGGAAGGCAGGACTGGCTTCTGGCCATAATGAAAGCCAGACTTGTGAGACAGGGGGCAGGTGAGAAGGGAAGTGGTTTGTTCAGCTGCCCGCAGTCTGAGAAGATGGGGGACTCATGTCTCAACGCCCCCACTAACATCTCAGTGCAGGAGGAGGTTTTTATAAGGAGGGAGAGGGAAAGCAGAACAAAGAGGTGGTGGGGCAGGGCTGGTGAAGTTCTCTGTGTACAGACCAGCACAGTCTATTCTGATGGGGACCTCAAAACTGGGCAAGCAGTGTGTCATCCTGATCCTCAACATCCTGGTTTTACAGCTGAGGTTCAGCAGATCTTCCAAAACTGGGAGGACTGAAGTTGGAGCCTGTATCTTTTGAAGTTATATGCTAGGATTCCCCTTAATCAAGTATGCTAGTTATCTACAAGTTATGTACTATTCAGAATAAGCACGTATAGAAACAATGCCAGAAGAATGGTAGGGTGGGTTACAATTTCCCACTGTCACATTTCTGTTTCTCTTCTCCTTTGAGGATTTTCAATTACATGGATAGTAGCTTGCCAGGAGTTGTTCTATAGCTCACTAAAGTTGTGTTATTTTTTTAATTCTCTTATTTTTCCTCTAATCTGTTAACAGATAGTTTGTATTATTACTTTTCGAATTCACTACTGTTTTCTTTTGGAATGTTTAATCTGCTGTTAATTCTATCTAGAGTATTTTTCGCTCAAATATTGCATCTTGAAAAGCTCAATCTGATT
>NW_028092536.1:0-582 GCF_014824575.4 Sturnira hondurensis | reverse complement strand
TTCCCTCCCTCTCTCTCTCTTATATAAGTAAGTAAGTAAATAAATAAATAAATAAAGGGAAGAGGCAAAAGGAATAGGAAGAGAAATAGACCCTAGCGCTGGAGCTGGGAAAAGCAACAGTGAGTGGGAGCCATCACAAGTTAGGCAAAAGGTCGCGGGAGGAGTGTCAGGGGCTGAGAGGGGAGAGATGGCCACAGTAACCAGACGGTACATAATGGAGTATGGACTGTGTTCCAGGTGCAGTGTGGAGTCTAGACACAGGCAATAACAGTTAGTAGCTGCAGCTGGCAGAGATGGGTCACAGCAGGAAATAGCCATGGTTGGCAGACCCAAGGTGCACAGGTGGTGGCTAGGAGACCCTGGACGCCAGGAGGCAACGATCAGATCCAGTGAGGCTCACAAGGGGGAACTTCCACAAACCCACCCACCCAGGAACCAGCACTTGAAGGGCCCAGTTTGCTTGTGGGAAGCAGCAGAGGGGACTCTAATCTGAGAGAGAGCAGAGCAAGTGCCTTTGCTCCCTCTCTGATCCTGCCCCCACATACAGGGTTACAACCCAGCAACTGGGTTGACCCACTCTGG
>NW_028092535.1:0-1590 GCF_014824575.4 Sturnira hondurensis | reverse complement strand
TCATATGGCTCCTGTAGTGAATGACACCATGACCACCAGCCCTGAGAGGCTGCTTTGGTGTGGCAAACGACCTCCATCACTGAAGAAAGTCTGCAAGACTGTTGACCTCAATGCTCTGCAGATATCTGGGGCTGGGACTTTAAAAACATATTCTGAGAAGTGGGATGGCAGAGTGAATGGAAATCACACTGATGTCCTCCCAGAACGAATATGGGTTTACAACTCAATTCTGGAGAAATCCCCTGGAACACACACCTGAGCAAGAGCCAGAGAGAAGAATAGAACGTCAGATACACAGCAGCAGCTTTGGCAAAACCTTTCTGATGAGGAGTTGGGTACAGGGTGAACAGTGCTGTCTGGGTGCTCGCTGGAAGCATCCTCAGGAGGATAATTAAGTGGCTTGTGAGATCCCCTGAAGAAGATTGGGGTCTAAACCCCAGGCTGGGATTGTCACCCTACAACACCAGGGCCGCAAAACCACACAAATAGCAAGCAGTTGAGAAAATTGGTAGGGTTGCTCTCTGTCAGAAAGAGATGGTTGGAGACACAAGGGACATTTAAAGGCCAGCACACAAATTTTCATTTGTAGTCTCTTAACTGGGGTTACAGCAATGGTGGGGGCATAGTGGGCTGGAGATGCCTCCTGTGGAGACATGGGGGACAGAATCCTGGTATAAGAGAACTGAGAGAAGCCACTGGGATCCCATGACTGAGTCCTCCCCCAGACAGGAAGCAGCATTTGTTTTCAGGCTCACCCCTCCCATCCCACCTGCAGGAGCCTGAGGGGAAACAATAGCCAGCACACCAAGAGGGATTTCACCCTATCCTGTGGTGCTTCAACATGACTGCTGAGTTCAGAGTAACCACATGAACAACTGAAGGAGACAGCCAATGTCAGCAGGTTGGATGGAAGTATGGAGCAGGCTGCCTAAAGTCTCATAGAGTCCATCACATGGGACCAAGATCTGACATCACCAGAGGCAGATCCACAAAGAAAAAGCAGTGGTAAATACAAAAGGCTAGGGAGACAAAAGACACTGTGGTATCCTTCAGGAGTTTCGATATTTTCTTTCCTACATAGTGTTATAACATTCATTTCTTGTCCACCCAGTATGTATATGAGAAGTCGCTAGATTTTATACAACAGGGTAATTCAATTGACATATTTTGTACATCCCTTCTCTTAGGCCATTTTACCTTGCTCTTTCCTTACAATATTTTCATTTCAAATTTGGTTCTCTCACTAGCTACAGCTTCTTCCCATTTTACACTCTTTCTGTTTCTCCCCTGTCCAGACATTCAAAACAAATTCTCCTCTCAAACGTCATTTCAAATTGTTATGCCCACCTCGTAAAATGCCTGCATTCTATCTGAACCTTTAAAGGAGTTTATCCTTTGCCCCACACTTCTACAGCGGTGAAGGTGAAAGCCTGTACCCTCACAGGAGACTGGACATGCCTACAACACCTGAAAGAGGGAACTGACAGCAAAAACCACAGCACCAGGTAACATGTACATTTTCACAGGCTCCAATGGGGTGGGTACTATAACCTTCTCTCTCATGTGCTCTGAAACAGGGATGAGTTTCAT
>NW_028092534.1:0-811 GCF_014824575.4 Sturnira hondurensis | reverse complement strand
CGCAGTTTCATGCTGGAGACTTCTCGTGTGCAGTTGCCCCCTGGGTCACATAGACCAGTTGCAGTGCAGAGCCATCCATTTCAGATGTTGACTGAGGACAGACCACGTGATGGCACGTGGGAGCTGGTGACATTAGGACAAATTATCCTAATCAAGAGTCGAAAATCATTTGCACCAGCACAGTTACGTTCATTGCTTTGATGTTTGGGTTCCACGGAAGTTAAGCAGGGAGGAGGGGGAACCCTTCTTGACCACATTTCCAAGTGCAGTTTTCTACTGAAACGTAAAGAAAACCAATTCCAAGACAGATTGGGGAAGAAGGGTGAACTGATAGTTGACACTAGTGTGGAACAGGAGAGACTGTGGGCACACGGAGGGAACCACCACCATCCACTCCAAAGGGCGGTCTGCGTCCAAAGGAGGTGGTGATTCTGCATATGTGGTGGGGTCATTAGGGAGTCCTGCAGTAGGAGCTCCTCACCAGAAACCAGGCGGTTCCTTCCAGCAAGTACTGCTCCGCCTCAGAGCAAAAGAAAGCACCACCTGAGGGACAGAGTCCTGAATGTGTCCGCAGAAGACACGTGATCTTCAGACAAGATAAGGTGAGAAATCACGTTTCTTTGTGGTGCCCAGGAAAAAACGGTTGCAGCCTGGCTGTTGTGATTCATCCGCGGCACTCACCCACCGTGCCCCTTTAGATCGCCATTTATTTCAGCCTTTGCACAATTCTCTTAATGGAGAAAATTTTCCATTCTGTAAAATGGCACCTGGGAGATTTCTCTGCTCCAAAATATAAAATCTTGTGGGACGA
>NW_028092533.1:0-519 GCF_014824575.4 Sturnira hondurensis | reverse complement strand
TAGGCTTTGTAACCTGGAACGCTTTGCCAAGTCTGGTTTTCCCAGCTCAGATCACCGAATAGGAGATTTTTTCCTCTCGGTAGTTAAGAGAAAACTAGCCAGCCTCGACGAGTTGCGGTTTGGGAGTAAGGAGCAGGTTCTTCTGCTAAGAAGTAGGCTTTTCAGTGCTGTTTTAAGTTTTCTGGCCCAAAATTATCCTGGGAAGTGGCCTGGCTAGCCTGCGACTTAGGTAAGAACTAGAGAGCCTTGGGAGTATTTGGAGGGGCAATGGAGTGCAGGTCTTTCGGCCTGTAAGGAGGCTCCTGCGGGGTCGTGTTGAAGTCTCCAAGACTAGAAATCCAAAACCGAGCTTGGAAAAGCAGACTCGAAAGTCGGGTCGAGTTTCTCCAGTCCAGTTTGCCAAGCACAGGTACCCCTAGTGGGGAGCATTTCTCACCTGGGCATGAAAAAAGAAGCTGTTGGGCACACGGGAAAGGGGTTTGTGAAACTGCTTTCAGGTTTCGCGATGGTCAATATGCA
>NW_028092532.1:0-668 GCF_014824575.4 Sturnira hondurensis | reverse complement strand
CAGCCCAGGGAGCGACTAAATCCTTCCCACCCGCTCGGGAAATCCTGAGTCGCCCTGAACTTCTTGCTGCCGCGCTGCTGTGGTTTCCACGCCCAGTCCCCTCTGGCTGCTGGGTGCGGTTGGCCTTTAGCTGTGACAGGATGCGGGGACGTGCTCGTTGCCTGCGGTGTCGAGGGGAGGCCCCGTGTACAGTGGGCCGCTTTAAAGAAACTCACTCTAAGGGGGACACTCCTTGACTCTTTCCCAGGTGGCAGCTGAACGGGAGTGACATCGACCTGCGGGAGGACTCTCGGTACCGCCTGAGTGGAGGGAGCCTTGTGCTGGTCGGTCCCCACAGGGGCCGGGACGCCGGCAGCTACCAGTGCTTCGCGACGAACTCGCTGGGCACCGTCGTCAGCAGAGAAGCCCGACTCCAGTTTGCCTGTAAGTGCCGGTTCTCCGTGCGTGAGCCCCGGTGTGGGCGGGATTATGTGACTGCTCGGTGAAGGTCCAGCTTTGCCCTGCAGCCTGCTGACCAGACCCCGTCTCCCTTCACCCACCTGAAGGGGCCTCCGCTCCTGGCTGGGCAGCAGGGGAGTGACCTGTCAGCCCCCACGGGCCTGCGTGTCTGTGCGGGCCATGCCCTGCCTGGGGCCTCGTGTCCAGGTGGGGGCCACCCAGGTCTGGCT
>NW_028092531.1:0-1487 GCF_014824575.4 Sturnira hondurensis | reverse complement strand
AAGGGATCTGAGACCGGCCGGACCATCCCGACGGTCAGGACCGCCGGGAGGCAGGCGCAGGGCCAGACAGATGCGGCCCCACCCGGACGCGGAGGACGAGGACCGGAGGGTGGTAATGGACCGGAGAGCGGTCTCAGCCCGGGAAGGGAGCGCGTTCACCTCGGTAAGTGCCTGTGAATACGCATTTGCTGGTGTCAGGCCCGGGCACGGGCGTCTCATGAGTAATACAGGACACACACTGGTGAGAGGGACACCCGTGCCTTCGTGCAGCTCACTGTCCTGGCCTGTGGCGGAGAGGCGGTGGGAGCGTCCAGGCTGAGCGGGCACCTGCCCAAGAGCAGCAGGTGGAAGGGACCGCACACCTGGGGAGACTGACGCGCTGCAGGTGTGGGAGGATGACAGCTTCTTGTCATTGCTCATACGTCACTCCTTAATAACTGTCAGGTCACTAAAAGTAAATACTCTTGCTTTGTACATTCCAAGTTCACCATCTACAATCTCCCTTACCGAAAATGCCCACATTTGCCATATCGTGAGTTCCTCAGATAACCTAGAGGGGGCGCCATTTCACTTACAAAACACTTCTGCTTTCTACAAGACCAGGGGTCCAAACCTTGAACTCACTTAAAAATCAGTATCCTGCTCCTATTTTAAAAGGTGAAAGATTTATATGATCTGAAGACAAACCAGAGTATTGCTCCTATTTTATTTCATCATTAATGAACACCAACAAAAATTTTTGTAACCACTTACTTTACCTCATTTCTTCATATTTTCTTTCAAGCGTTGTCTACTTTTACATTACTAAAATAATACAATTTTATTATTGTGCTATAGCTTATTTACCTTGATGAATCATGAAAAGCAACGTAATGATTACAAATAATAGAATTTATTACAGTGAGGGGGAATAACACAGAGAAATAAATACCTTTATATAGAGAGAGAGATACACTAAGTTGAAGACAGAATCGAAAAGAACCAATAGCAACAAAGCAGATACAAGGCCTAACATTAACCTCAGCAAGAATGTGCATGATCTATGTGAACAAAATGTTAAAATGATGCCCAATGAAAGACACTTGAACAACTGGAAAGTAACATCATATTCTTTGATAAAAAACATAGGGATGTCAATTTCCCAAAGTTGCTTATAAATTTATTGTGATACAGTTTAAAATATCAACATTTTAAAACTAAAAGAAACTCATTTTCAATACACTTGTTACAATGAGGAATGAAAAGAGAATTCTGGAAAAGCAATTTAATAAATACAACCTAGCCCAACCAAACATAACTATGTATTGTGTTATAAATCTACATTAATCTAAACAGTGGGATAATGGTCTTTGAGCAGACAAATTTATGGGACAGAATACAAAGTTCAATATTAAATGCAAACTCAGATGGAAATTTCTAGGACAAAAATCTCTCTGTAGATCTGTGGGAAAATATTTCTAATACAATAAAAGGTATTGGAAAAACTG
>NW_028092530.1:0-1132 GCF_014824575.4 Sturnira hondurensis | reverse complement strand
AATTGTGAAATCCATGAACATCCAATCTTATAAATTGTGTATTTTACCAAATGAGGTGGTTAAATATATATCTAGATATAGATACAGATAGCTATAGATATACATTAGATATATAGACATATAATTATTTCACATAATAAGAAACTTTTAATACTAAAGTACTATGCAAACTCAAATATTTAAGAAAGCATCTAGATATATTTAAACTTGTAAAATATTTTCTTTCCCTTATTTGTCATATTTCAATGTGAACATTCTCAAACTTCAGAATGGACTTAGAGCAGGCAAAAAACTTTATTTAAGTATCACTATAAGTATTTTGCACAAACTTTTTATTTCTCCCTGAATTTTCCTTTTTTCTCACATTGCCAGCACTACCATTATACATTATGTACAGAATGAGATCTCTTTTTCTCTTCCATTTGACCATTATGCCTTGGTTGCAATTTTATTTCTCTACTAAACTTTTCCTAAACTCTCCTAATGATTTCTTACTCTGTGTCCTATCACACTCAGTCTCACGCCACTGCAGACCTGATGTATGTTCTTGTGTTTTCCCATTTGTCTTTTTCTCCCCAGTACATCTAAGGTTCTCAAGACCAGGACGTGAATCTTCACCACCAAGATAAGCTGTCTGGTGCCTATCTTGCTCCATTCTAGGCCCAGTGTAGTCAAAAGTAAAAGGTAATTATAAAAAGTAAGGGACAAGTGACTATATCACAATTTCAATTAGTAAATAAAATTCAAGAGTAGTTGTATAGAAGGCTTCTGTTGAGCCCAGTTCAGGATTTTCCAGTCATGACCAGAGATACTCACTTCTTCTTCCCTTCTTTGATTCTAACCTCACTCAACAAGCTTCCGTTGTGTTTTCCCTCGCATATTGGAAAAGAAAAGTTTCTGTGAGATGAGCATTTTCATAAAAAAACTAATTTATGATAAACCAAAAACTAATTTACATTCACTGTCATAGGACTTGTTGATGCTTGTGCTTTTTAAATAATTTATATGAATTATCTGGGTCTATATATCCATTACGTGTTCTTTCTATAATATTGG
Organism: Sturnira hondurensis; assembly: GCF_014824575.4. NCBI lineage: Eukaryota > Metazoa > Chordata > Mammalia > Chiroptera > Phyllostomidae > Sturnira > Sturnira hondurensis. The sequence goes on along the minus strand of NW_028092530.1, from coordinate 76 downwards.
CCATTCCATACTGATAGTTTTTTTAAGTATCCTTGAACATATTTTCTGAATATATACACTTGTGCGTGAACACATA